>NC_051159.1:27532368-27557207 GCF_013339745.2 Dermacentor silvarum
CCATTTACTGTTTTGATGTGGGGTGTTGATTATCACGTCTTGCACGGTGGTCTCGTTACATAGTGGGCCATACCTGTTACATTGTTTAGACGTTTGTTATGTTAGTGAGAGGATCTGTAATACACACATATATTTGGGATGCGTAATTGTTGCATGAAACGAAACAGGCAACTACAATATTATCGTCCATTTCTCTTAGCGCACGATAATCTGCTGTCAGCGAAATGCATTGATTCCTTAACTCCTCTTGGACTATTCAGCCAGCTCCCTGAATCTCTACAGAAATATCGTATGCAAAATATATATGTCAATTCAAATGCGACAGGACAGACGGAACTTTGCGCTTGCAATGGGGCTGTGTCTGGACGATTCGTGTCGTTTACCTGGGGGCTAGATCTGAGCGAATGCGCATTTACCTCCTCCCAGTGGGCGGACGAAATGGTCACCCCACTGCTCGAGACCTGATGGCACGTGTGTCCGGTCCTGCCACGTCGTTGTGACCACACACAATGCTTTCCCCCTGCTTCACTACTCCAGCGCCCTGATGCGGAGTAAGGGGAACACGGGCCCGTCCCAGTACGCAAACGTGACAGGATTTGATCGAGCGGATGTCAGTGAGGTTTGTGGCGTCATTAGCGCATAGCACAAACAGCTGCTCACAAGCGGGCGCGGGTCCAATGCGCGAAATGCTGAAGCCTTGACCATATGTACGAGATGCCTAATTTCAAAAATACATTTATGAATCCTGCCACGACAAATGCAAGTCATTGTGTCGAAATGTTGCCTCTGTACTTGTTTTTTTCCCCTCTTGCCCTTTTAATTAAGGCTCAAGCATATCGCTTAAACTACCCTCTTTGTACGCGTACTTTTGCTCATTTCAGAATGTCGTGTAGCACGTGCCTACTCACGAGATAGCACATACTGATCACACTTACATTTGTGTCAAGCTTGTGTTTTGCCAATTCAGGGCATTCAACCCTTCGATTTGCTATGTCACATTAACCTACAGCGCTCGCTTTTCCGGACAGGCGTGTGTCAGGGCGTCCTCGCATAGCAGTCAGCGCCGGCTCCCATGTACGCAGGCCACCTCTGGCGCCGGAAAGGCAGCGGGCCGGCGCATCGGTCACAGACGCACTGCAGGCGCACGCGATACACGGTCATCTGGCCCATGCGCCGGTTCGAACGGGTCGTAGGCCAGCTGGTTGTCCTCGTCGTCGTCGCCGCACTCGGCCGCGGCCAGCTGCTCGAAGGCGTCGTGGTCGAGCCCGTACAGCGGGCTGTCCACTTGAAAGCGGGCCGCCTCGTGCGCCCGCATCAGCTCCAGGCAGCGCCGCTGCTCCGCCGACATGGCGCGCACGCGCGTCGGCCGGAACCAGAAGGTGGCGAACACCAGGTCGACGCTGTGTGGCCCAGAGCCCGGCAGAAGGGTGCCTGCGCAGGGGATCGGTCAACACTTGCGTCGGACTGAGAGATCGGCGCCATACCGGTCGAGATGGTGCGCTGCACTCCACCCGCCGTCGTGCGGCCCCACGTGGCGACGGACGCGCCGGTACTCCGGGTGCTGCTCCAGGAAGCGGGCCCCGATGGCCGTGAAGTTGGGCAGGCCGGCATACTCGAGGGGCCGCTTCTCGTCTGCGAGGATGCTCGGTAAGCGGAGCTGCCTGACTGGCTACCCGGTCGTGCTCACCGGAGTCGTACACGAGCGCCCCAGGTGGCCCGGCGTCGGACCCCAGGGCATAGAGCCGCGTGTAAAGGCGTGATCCGAAGCGCAGCCGGCAGAAGTCGGCGCGACTGCGCAGGTACACGCTGGTGCCGGCGGCGAGCGCGAACTCTCGCTCCTCGTGGCTGCGGCAGGGCCGCGGTGGCAGTCCGAGAGCCAGTAAAGGAATAGGTCGCGGCCCGTGCCGGGCATGCTGACGGCCAGGGGGGACGCCTGCGCTCCAAGCGCCGAGCGCACGGGGCGCGACAGCAGGGGCCGACCCGTGCGACCGTCCAGCACGGTCGTCTGGCTGGATACGTAGAGCGGGAATCCCGGCCCCGTCTGGTAGCTGACCATCACGTCGGGCGTCCCGTCGCCGTCGAAGAAACCCACGGCCGGAGTGCTGTACGACTCGGACTGGGCAAAGCGGCGTGACCAGAGCCGCGCAAAGCTCAGGCCGTCCAGCGCGAATGCGGTCGAGTTGAAGGCGGCCATGACGAGGTCCGCCACGCCATCGCCGGTTATGTCGACAAGCGCAGGTGGGGTCATGATGCCCTTGCTGGGGTCCGTATATATTGCACGTGCCGCGATGGTGCGGCCGGCGAGCAGCTCGCGCAACGGCAGACTCCACAGCGAGCCCCCGTGCGTCTCGCCGCCTGTGCCGAACAGCACCAGCTCGGTGCCGTCCGGGTACAACATCAGCTGCGGTGAGTAGTACGTCTCGCGGCCGTCGGGCACCGTAGCCCAGCTGAGCAGTCTGCCCGAGCGCCCGCTGACGACGAGCAGGCGGCCCGCCAGCCGGTCCGAGGGCGCGCCCGGCTCCCGCAGCGGGTCTCCTCCGTGGGCGACCAACAGGTCGGGCGTGCCGTCGGCGTCTACGTCGCGGATGTGCTGCGCCGTGTACATGTTGGAACGCTCGACCACGGCCTCGTCCGCTCCCGACAGCGTCCACAGCACGCCGCCCGTGCGTCCGCTCACCGCGTACAGCCCCTGCGCAGAAGCGACGCTGCCGCCAACGCGCTTCGAGCCTGGGCCGCGCTCCCTACCGCCATGCGACCTCCGGCGACGCAGTCCGACACGCCGTCCGCATCCAAGTCCAGCCGGCAACTGAGCGCGAACAACTCGTGGGCCACGTAGAGGCGCCACAGCTCGTGGCCCGAGCGGCCGTCGAGCGCCGCCAGGCCTCCGCCGCAGCCGCGGCCACCGGCCGCCGGCAGGTAGACGTCGCACGCCACCCGCGGGTACCGGTACGCATCCAGGCCTGCGCGCGCGCGGTCTGTCACCACAGGCACCTGGCGAACTCAGCGCACTGACCGGTTCCGAAGCCGAAGACCACGTCGAGCGTGCCGTCCCCGTTGACGTCCAAGTGGCGGAAGGCCGACTCCGTGGTCAGCATGGGCATCGTGTTGTGCCACACGTCGTGCGCGCGCAGCTGCCGGCAGCCGTCGGAGCGCGCTGCCCGCCGGCGTTGCCGGTGGTGGCGCAGCACCAGAGCAGCCGCGCCTGCGAGCGCGAAGGCAGTGTGTCAGCGAACACATGTGTCGACGCCAAGTATTTGGTACCTCCTTGGTCGGCACTCTGTCCACTCACGGAAGGAGCTAGATATGACGTCACAGATTGTGGAGACAATTTGAAGCGCCGCTGCATGGACGCTGCCATCTCTGAACACGTGACCGTGCCGCTATTGAGCGCGCCTTTGGTTTTGTCATCCAGATCGCGGACGACATGGTGAGCAAACGCAAAAAAAAAAAAAAAAAAAAAAAAAGCTGTGTTTTTGCTTTCCGGCTGAATTATTATCCGCAAGTTATTCAACGCTTTCGACCGAAAGCGTAACGTTAGTGCTAGTCGTATTAACTGTGCCTAGCCTTGCGGCGGTAAGCGAATAGTCGGCGTGTGCGTCCTCCAATGAAGCGACACTCGATTTGCACATAACAGATAGCTCTTAGCACCTCAGTGCTGGGTACCGTGACGGTGGTTAGGTGGGAGCAATCTGTCAATAATATTGTTCTCAATCTCATTAAAATGTACCTTCGCAGTTCTCGGTGTCTTTCGCAACCATTGGTCCTTCTGAACATGACTGACAGTCCTCGGAGAGGCACAATTAGAGAGAAGAGCCCCAGCTATGCTCAGCTCACTTACCTACGTTATTGTTACATAAGCTTATCGGTCACCGAATGACTCATTTGGCTATAGAAATACAAGTAATTATAATTTTGTGTCCAAAGCACGCTTCAAGAAACTGCGGTCGATTAAGAATATTTCGTTATGCTTTTTCTTTCTTTCTGGGGTTTTACGTGCCAAAACCAGTTCTGATTTCTCGGTGCTTCGGTTTCGAGCTCGTTATGCTTTACGAGCTCGAAACAAAATTTGCAGTGAAATACATTTTCAAGTCCCGTACTTAATTGCCACAACATAGGAAATTACGTTTGCGCGAAAGGCATTTTCGGTTCATCATCATGGCTGCATGCGCAATTCAATGCGTACGTACGAGCCCTGACTGCTCGTCTCCCTATGATAACCAAATGTGCATTGCCGGACGTGAAATCTTTGTTGAGAAGGACAAGAGTGCTTCTTTCAGAAAAAAAATTGTTCGGCCTTGCTTCTTCCCGCTGAGTCATCGATTTTCTGCGAGAGATAAGTTTCCCACGCCACAGGGGCGTCAGATAGTCTTTGGCTTCGGCGCCCATTTAATGAATGGGATAATATATAGCTAAGCTACACTTAATATAGCTAAGCTCAATAAACGAGCGCGAAGGGGAGATGGACCGAATTAACAGCATTGTTCATTCACTGAATATAAGCGAAGAGCCGGCTAGCTGAGTGTAGATGAAACAGTGTATGCAATAAATTAAGAGAAGCGGTGGAAATATGAAGACGAACTTAGCGATCAAATTTTACGTTGTGTTATGACTTTTTCGCGTAGTTATGACTTTGCACATCACCGCGTTAGTCGCGAGCGAGGTCTAGAAGCCCACCCATTTCTATGTGGGACGCTGGCGACGGTTAGCGCGGTCACCTTTTTTTTTTTTTTTTTTCGAATCAGCACTCAGACTTTCAGCATGATGTTCAACACACATGCGTAGGCCTCCTGCTTTACCGTGGCCCGATCGCCCGTGAACGCTTCCTCTAAAGCAAGCCCCGTGTATGTATTTCTTTCCGCCCCGTTTGAAGTTTGCGCTTTTCTTTATTCGCCTCAATAATGAACCAACCAGCCCAGCAACGCATTCTGTCAAGCTCTAAGCATCGGTTGCGAAAACAGAGAAAACAGAGAACCGAGGAAACCGCCTTTCAAGGACCGGCGTTAACGAAACAGCAGTGGCAATGATGTGCATTCATTTCGACTGCTCTAGGGGCAGCCTACAAATGTTGGTATTTCGCTTTCTGATGAAATGGGGCGCTTCCTAATAATAATCGACAGTCGACGCAGTGTCTCGCGAATTGGGAAGCCACATTCGGTATAGCATACGCCACTTGCAGGGTGATTACCGAGCGCGGCACAGGCCAGCAGGATCCACAGGGCGGCACTGCAACGCCGTCGTCGCACACCGGCAGCCGGTCCTCGCCTCAGCACGCGCACCTTGCGCGGAGCCATCAGCGGACGGCTCGGTTCTTCGTCCGACATGGCCAGTCGGGGCGCAGTCCAGCTGGCGCTGAGCGACGTCAATACATTGACAGCATACTCACGGACGACGAATCACGCCAGCGCGTGCACCGCAACCACACTTCCAGACGGGCAAATCAATCGCGACGAGAACACACGGCACGGTCTCCGGCTTTCACGGACGCGCTTCAATGTGAGCGGCGAACCCCCGAGGGAAGGCAGCCGCCAAGCTGGTTGCAACCACGCGCCCGGGCGCCCAGCAGCTGACGCCGAGCCAGCAGCGCCCAAGCGAGGATCGGCCACTGCAGCCTTGCTGCGTCTTTCCCCGTGACTGCGCCGTGCACCGGCATTGCTTCCTCGCGTTCTGCCGACGGCACTCGTCCTGCGCTGCATTCCAGCCGGCGCTCTCCACCAGGTGGCGGCGGGCTCGTCGCGGTCGATACCTCGAGCCGACTGGGCGCCGCCTGAATCTGCCACGTGACTTGCGCGAGGGCAGCGCGTACGCTTGCTCCTGGGTGATGCATACTTTATGATTTATTTATTTATTCACATCACTACATTCGCCCGGAGGCGATTATTTAGAACGGGGGGAGGGGGGGGGGGGCATACGAAATATGCAAAAAAAAAAGAAAACATACGAGATAAGCACAAATATACATCGTCAAAAATGTAACACTCGGGCTACACATTGTAAAACAGGACATATTCAGGGCTCTGAATGCACTAAACACGAAAGGTACATCATAACACAGGCAAAGAAAAAATTCTAAAAGTCATCCAACGAAAATAGCGATACAAGCACTGTAACAAAAATTAAACGAGAACTTCAGAACACTCAGAGACGCGAACGGCGCAACAATGGCGGGAAAGAATGGGCACCAACAGAAACAATCGCGCTGGGTCCCACGCTTGAATAGCGAAAGGGAAGAACGAAGATAGAAAAATTTTTTTTCTTTTTTTTTTTTTTTTTTTTGTGCGGTAGGAAAGCTGTTGTGTTTTTCGCTCGTTGTCCCTTCTCTCAGATATGTACGTACATACGTCGGTGGCTTGAGGTATAGGTACCGAGCTGCGCCAGTAAAATTTTTTACGGCGAAGTTGAAACGAGTTCCATGTAAGAGAGAGAGAATGAACTTTTCTTCTGGGCAAGCGCAGTCTGCGCCCTAGGTGGGCGGCCTCATTATTCCAGGTAGCCGCGGGCCATCTCCCGTGCCCGTTCGATGAAGCTGCGCTGTCTCTTTGAGTCCGGGTTGCGACTTTACAATTGCTAGTAGGTACAGCTGGGGCGAGGTACTGCGGGTCACGTGACTTCCGCTTAACACGTGTTGTCATTGCAATCGTAGAGCTCCTAGGTGCCTAGGGACATAATCGCTTAGGGACTTTTGAGGCAATGGTTTGCGCGGCGGCTGCTATTTACTGATCCTGGCTCTCTTATCTCCGGGACCGGGCGCAGCAATCTCGCCGAGCGCAGCTTTTACGTGCGTAGGGAGCGAATCGTTTAGGGCGCGTTGAATGTCTGGCGGTGTCTGGGCCACGCCGGCCGCGCTTTATTATTGTAGGGTTTGTTCTAGTGGCAGAAATCGTTGCAGTAGTGGTGGTGTGGCATGACGGCTTTTAAACTCGGTGAACTGTGGTGGTGTAAACAAGCGGATACTGCTCGCGTTTGAGCCCCGGTGCGAGGACAAGCGGGTGCTCGCGCCTGCGAGAGAGAAACGATGGTATTCCTAAATAAACGCATCCCTGTTTTGATGATCCAAATATAGTCTCACTATCAGGGAGGGAGGGGTCTACCTGACTGGAGCAGTAATTTTTTATTTGGGGTGTTGCTACGCTGCGCTCCGCAACACCCCAACGACCACCGCTTCGCGTCGGCGGCTGGCACCGCGGCTTCCGCCGCAGCACCGGGGCTCAAACGCGAGCAGTATCAAGTTTACACCACCACTTTGTAAGGCCGATTTTGCCTTACAAAGTGGTGGAGGCTGCATCACCCCCTCTGCCCCCCAACCAGCCGCCTCCGCATGGACCGTTACCGCGCAGCGTGACCCCACTGTATTCTCTGGTCTCTCGCACGACGACGTCGAGGACTGGCTGGAGAAGAGGGAGAGAAAAGACTTCATTCCAGGTCAGATTAAGATCTATAGATATTCCTCCGCCAGGAGGACCATGGCCAGCTGGTCGGCGAAGGCTGCCGACGCCAACCACACCCACCAGTGGGGAGGTGGGGGGTTAGGGTATTGAGGGGATTGTAGGGCTGCGGGGCAATAGAAAAGGATGTGCTCTACATTTGCGTACGTAGAGGGGCGGTTGGGACATGATGAGTCTGAGCGGTAACGATAAAGGTATAGGCGTGCTGGAGTGATCAAGGTGTTGAGCTGGATGGCCCTGAGGGTGCGTACTTGGGCAGTAGAGAGACGAGGGAGTGGTGGCGGAAGCGTCTGCAATGATTACCGGAGGTGCTTGTAGTGCTGCTTCAGAGTTTTCTTTTAAAAGTGCGCCTCGTCCGCTATGGGCGGGTAAGGCCAGGGGATCGTCGGCGCCCGGCTATTAATCTCGCGGGCAAGCTCATGAGCGAACTGATTGCCGATAATCCCCGCATGACCTGGCACCCACACCACAGTGACCAAAGCAGGGGAGAGGAGGGAGAGAGCGTCAGAAAGGTCGTCATGAAGATTATCGGGAAGTCTGATTGCGAAGAGCCCGGATTGCCGACATGGAGTCCGAGCAAATGCGATAGCGAGGAGAGGGAGGAAGAAGGGTTAGTTCGTGTGTCGCGTGAACGATCACGGCCAATTCAAGGGAGAGAGAAGAAGTAGGAAGTGAGAAGGGGCCAGCGGTGGAAGTGATGGGAATGCCAAGGGGGGTCGGCATTGTCACACAAGCAGTGGAGCCATGAGTTTGGTAATACGCTGCGTCGACGTAGCATGTGACAGTGTCCGGTGGAAAAGGGTCATGGAAGTGAGCGCGGGCTTGTCGTCGTCCCTCATGAAGATGCGGGGTCATATTAGAGGGAATAGGGGCACAGCGGAGATTGCTGGGAAGAGGTTGTTGAGGGGTGTACAGAGGAAAGTCAATGGGCCGGATGTCAGCCCGCTGCAGTAGCCAACGACCCTGCGCAGAGCTGGATAGGCGGCCAAGTTGTCGATCCCTATGGACGCGCAAGAGCTCTGCAAAGGGAAGAAATAGGCCTGTTGTGTATAGTTTGGCTGTGGATGCGTGTGTCGGAAGATGTAGGGCAGCTTTATAGAGACTGTTTAAAGCCGATTGAATGCGATGCATTTGCGTCTCCGTAAGTGTGCAGTTTGGCAGGGAATAAAGGATTTTGTTCAAGGCTGTTACAAGTTGATTGGCTCTGCATTAGTTGAGGCCGCCACGCCGCTTGACCACTCGTCGGACTAAGTGAATTACTTGGTGGCATGTGGTGATCGAGGACTGTATTGCGCGGGTGAAAGAGTGGTCTTGGAGGGGAAAGCCTAAAACCCGGAAGGATGACGTGCGGGAGTACCGGCGAGAGTGAGATTAAGGAGGGGGTTCACAGACCGTTGGTACTTACTAGCGGAAAGGCAAATTTCTCTGGAGCCGCTTGCATACCAGAGCGGGAAAGGAATTCGGAAATGAGGTTGAGGCCGGATGGTAATGTGAATTCTACCTCCCCCGGTGAGCCGTGAGTACACCAAAGGGTTATATCATCAGCATAGAGAATTGACTGCAGGCGCGGAATCTCTGACAAGGATTTTGCGAGAGGGGCTAGCCCGAGATTAAAGAGGGTGGAGAGAGAACAATGACCGAGTGAGTGGGTACAACCACTGGGACGACCCTCAAAAACTTCGCCACGTCGCCTTCCACCTGTCCCATGTCGCGAAGACGTGGTTCTTTAAACACGAGAGCGCCTTACCCGATTGGACCGCCTTCCAACACCAAGTCCAGAAGATTTTCGGAACACCAACCATCCGTTCTGAAGTTTCAAAGCGGCAGCTCGATGCTCACATGCAACAACCAGGGGAGACATGCACTTCGTACATTGAAGACGTCCTTTCCCTTTGCCGCCGCGTCGACGCGGCAATGAGCAAGCCCTATCGCGTTCGACACATTTTAACAGAAATTGGACACGTTGCGTTTAACGCACTGGCAGTTAAAACCACACAACCGTGGCCGATGTCATCGCGACCTGCCAGCATCTGGACGCACTACAAGCCATCCGGTTGCAGCCAGACGTCTGCGACACGCGACCTTCTTCGGATGCCGATTTGCGCACGTTGATTCTGGCTCTGATCCGCGAACAGTTTCAAGCACAAGGCCTGTCGTGCTCTGCTGTGCCTCAAGCTCACTCTTTGTCCACTGGGCTACGAGACATAATCAAAGACGAGCTGTTTTTTCCTTGGTTTACGCTGTGCGCCCTGACCCTCCGATGCCACCAAACCGCCAGCCACGTACGCCCAAGTTGCTGCCATGCCACCATCCGTCGCTCAGCGTGCCCTTCCCGTTCCTCAGAACGACGTCGCAGCCTTTAAACCCCCCGCACCAGTACCTGCATTTTACGCCCCCTGGCGCTCCTCCCGCCCAATCTGTTATTATTGTGGCATTCGAGGCCACATCTCGCGGTTTTGTCGAAAGCGCCAGCAGGACGAACGCCGCGGCTACGATGCTTACGAGTCCTTTCCGAGCCCATACCAGCGCCGCCTTTAAACACGTTCCTTCTCCCCACCCGCTCCTCCCGACGCGCCTCGGAACTACCGTCAAGGACGCCGCCGCTCTCCTTTCCCTCTCCAACGCTCAACATCGCCACTGCAGCCAGTCACCCGCAACTCTGACTACCGCTCGGAAAACTAGATGGTGCAGTTTTTGGAGGGAAAGCTGCATCGCTCGGACAAACAACACCTCCAGAGAGCCTGGCCAATTTGTCATTAGTGTATGCTGAAGGTGTGCCTCTTAAGCATTAGTTGATACGGGAGCCGCTATTTCTATTATTCATGCCGATTTGTGCTCTCGTCTACGCAAGGTCACTACACCTTACCATGGCACTCCTTTACGTAGCGCGAATAACCTTACGATACGGTCATCGGCGCACAGTGCACCGTGCGAGTTTTTTATTGGAGGGATCCGCCACCATATTCCGTTCGCAGTGCTGACTTCCTGCGCTTATGTGCTCATTCTTGGTTGGGACTTTCTTTCTGCCGCTGCCGCTTTCATCTCTTGCCGACAACGTCTTGTCCGCATGCGCGAGACCGATGACACCGACGAGGGGCCTCAGTCCCGCCACCGTCTGCGAACCGTAGCCGATTGTGTGGTCCCACCTGGCCACGAGCAACTTCTCATGATTGCTTTCGACGTAATTGACAATGGCGACGTTCTAGTCGCCCCATCAGCCCGTTGCCTATCCAAAAGAATTGCACTAGCGTCGAGTCTCGTTCGCTATATTAATGGCATGGCCCTTCTCGCAGTACTCAACGTCACAAATGAGCCGATTTTGCTTCTCAAAGGTGCTGTCGTGATTTGCGGTATGGACACACAGCCTGTCTCGGTGATGGCTTCAAGTACTGGTGCTGCAGAACCACCCGTTTTTCGATCATCAAACCCGTGTAAAGGTACGGCCACGCTAGCGGCAGAGACCCATTTCGCGCGGCACGCCGCAAAACCGCTGATTCCTGCCTATTTTGCCGCGCGTTTTTGCCGCTATAGCGTGGCCGTACGCTAACTCCGCTATTACGGCACCATTTCAAAAAATTCTCGCGGCTACGTGTTCATTGTTGACTCGTGCACAACTGCAACACCACAACTAAATTTCGACCTCTGTGTGGTTTAGGGGCCCTTTAACGACAAGAGGTGTACGTACACCTTGCGTCCTGGTCTTCATTTGTGCTAATTAGTGTAGTCATGAAAATGTCGCCCATGACATCCACTTCAGTGCATTTTCTGAGCGTGTATCATTGGCACGTCAACAAAACGAGGCCAATGATCTGTTGTGTTGTAATAGAACTTGATTTCTTTTTTTTTTCTTTTTTGGTCCTGGTGTATGATGGCATGATCGCCAGTATCGCGCGTGCACTCAAGAGAAAAAAAAACGAAAGGTACGTGCGGCAGTTTTGTGGATCTTTCGTATGATTTTTGTATTGTACTTCAAGAAATTATTTCTACATTCATTTTGCATGGCGTTACAGCTTACTCATATTATAGTGAACGTACGTATGTGAATAAATGAATAAAGTTGAAACATAATGTACAATCATTTCGTGTTCTTAGTTTGACAAAAGTTGATTTTAACGTACCACAAAAACGGACAAGCTTCTGTAATGACGATGAAGTTACATTTTTTTTCTGAAAAAAGTACGTCGCATTCTGCCTGTCACAGTATCATAAACATTTTATCCCCAATATCAGAAAAGAAAGCTTCATTACAACTAAAAATTCACGCTTTTAATATATGTAAAAATATTATCTAAACATAGCGAAATTACCAATAACACGGTTATTAAATTATGCATTTATCGTTTTTTTTCAAAGCCACATAACTATAGAATACACATAACACAGGTTACACGTTTAAGTGAACCAGTGAGCCGTTCAAATGAACCGGTTCATTTCAGTGAGCGGAGCCGTTCCGAGCCGCTCACTGAAGTGAGCCGTTTTGTCCATCTCTACTGCAATGCACCAGCAACCTTCGAACGAATGATTGACACTGTTCTGCGGCGCCTTAAGTGGAAGTCTTGCTTGTGCTACCTTGACGACATAGTAATATTTTCTTCAGCCTTCCAACTCTACTTGCAGCGCCTAGACGAAGTTCTGACGTGTCTCTCTGCGGCTGGCCTTCAGCCGAATGCCAAAAAGTGCCACTTTGCCAGCAAGACTATTAAAGTACTGGGCCACCTCGTAAGCAAAGACGGCGTTCGGCCTGACCCCGAAAAGATTACCGCCGTCCTCCGCTTTCCGAGGCCCCAACGCTCCAAAGAACTTGGCAGCTTTCTTGGCCTGGCTTCTTACTTCCGGCGCTTCATACGTGACTTCGCCACCATCGCAGCTTCGCTTCACCGACTCCTTCCTTCGGTAACTCCATATTTATATGTTTTATATATTATTATATATATATATATATATATATATATATATATATATATGTCGGTCAGACGAGTGTCAAGTGGCTTTTTACACTTTAAAGCGTGCCTTCACGTCTGAGCCAATGCTTTGTCATTTCGATGACTCCGCGCATCCACTGTACTCCATACTTACGCCAACGGCCATGGAATCGGCGCTGTTCTATAGCAACGACAACGTTTTGAGGAACGCGTGGTCGCATACGCAAGTCGGACGCTAACATCGGCCGATAAAAATTATACAATCACTGAGCAGGAGTGTCTCGCTGTTGTTTGGGCCATACAAAAATTCCGACCGTATTTACACGGCCGCCACTTTACGGTCGTGACCGACCACCACGCCTTGTGCTTGTTGTCGACGTTAAAGAATTAGTCTGGACGTCTAGGTCGCTGGATACTTCGTCTGCAAGAATATGACTTCGACGTCACGTACAAATCCGCCAAGAAACACAAGATGCAGATGCTCTCAGCCGCTGTCGGTTACCACCGCAATCCGACGTTCCCGCCCTGCCTGCATCTGTCACCGAGCCTGTGAACGCGTCATCTGCAGTTCTTTCACTCGCCGCTCTCAATGGTCTTCCTTCTTTCCAACCTGAGGTGTTTGCGTCCCATCAACGCAACGACGCTTACTGCCACTCAATTATCGAACGCCTTCACGGCTCATCTCGTCCTCCTAACGCGCAAGCCCGTCGCCAGTTACAGAACGTCAAGAGTGAAAACTCAATTCTATATCAGTATGTCTTCCACCCCGAAGAACAGCGTTGGGTTCCTGTCGCTCCTCGATAACTCAGGGAACAGATATTGCAGACATTTCACGATGATCCCACGGCTGGTCATCTCGGCTCTCACAACACCTATGGATGCATCCGCAGTCGTTTTATTGCGATAGCAATTATGTGGACACTTCCACCGGATTTCTGCCGTCGGCGTCGCCGTCGCCGTGAGGTTCCGTATAGATAAAATCTTCGCCGCGCGCCGTATGCCCGAGCGGAAGCGTGCGGGGACGCACGCTGTCACGGAGAGCGAACGCACTCAATCTTCCACGCGCAAGCAAGGAAGCGGGAAGCGAGCGCCGGAGGGAGGGGGGGGGGGCACTTCTACTCTGCCAACAACCGCGCTCGTCACTCGCTCGCACCGTCTCTTACCTCCACACGGCTCTGACCTTTATGCGCTGTGCAATCGCCGCTCAGTTTCCGTTGAAGCGATAGACCGCACGTACCTTCGCCCGCTGCGGCGTATATGCGCTTGCTGCCAGCGTTTTGACAGTCGTTGTATGCAGTCATTCAGTGTGATCTATTCCTGTTTGTTTGTGCGCGCTCACACCACGCTTGTTCATTCAGTTAGTAATAGTCGGGCCATATTTTCCAACGCACGCTACACATGCAATGCTGCCCGGATCGGCAGTGCAGCGCTACAGGTGTGTCCCTTCGCACGCGCTGCCCACGGGCAGCGCTTCTCATCAACACTACCGTTTCACACGCGCCTTCTCGTGGTCATCGAGTCTCTCTTCATGTCGGTTTACTTACGCCGCAGCACACCTGCTTACTTCATACGCTCATGTTTACTACAATTCATATTGCTACCAAAGCCGCTCACCTTACTTCGTATGACATTGCTGTGTTGCTGTCGCATTCATTGCTTCGCCCTTAGGGCGAAACTGTGACATTTTTTTCCTGCCCTGGACTTGCCACCTGCGTAGCGAAATACGTCGCTACTTGCTCGCTCTGCCAGCTAGCGCCGCAAACGACCCACTTCACCTACGGCTGGACTGCTGCAACCTCTTCCCTGTCCTGACGCTCCATTCGCAGTCATCGGGATTGACCTCTACGGACCGCTGCCATTATCAGCTAGCGGCAAGAGATGGATCGTCACTGCCGTCGCCCACTTGACCAGGCACGCCGAAACAGCTGCGCTACCTTCAGGATCCGCGGAGGAGATTGCAACTTTCTTCTTGGAAGCCATCTTTCTACGACATGGAGCGCCACGCGTCTTTTTGAGTGACCGTGGCAAGGCGTTTCTGTCGAAGCTACTCGAGGACGTCCTCCGCACATGTAACACCATCCATAAGACGACTATCAGCTACCATCCTCAGACTAATGGCCTCACAGAGCGCTTTCATCGACCTCTGTCATGCATGATATCCATGTACACCCGGCGACAAAATAAGCCGGGACATGAAGTCTGAGAAAAAGCTGAATATCTTCGTAGCCTGTAGCAGTAGCAAATAAAACTGTATACGACAATATTGTTAGCATATTCTAGTCGAAGCCCAAAATGCAAATACCAGGCTACATTGTGAGGCTGCGGATATATTCAGCTTTTTCTCAGACTTCATGTCCCGGCTTATTTTGTCGCCGGGTATACATCAACGCTGACTACACCAACTGGGATACCATTGCAGTAGAGCAGCTATCTGGGTCAGTTGGTGCATACTGAATAGTAAAACCTATTCAGTGGGATAACATCCTGCCATTCGTGACTTTTGCCTACAATACCGCTGCACAGCGCACTACTGGCTACTCACCATTCTTTCTAGTTTACGGGCATCAACCGACCTCTCCCCTCGACGTCTCTCTCTCTCTCTCTCTCTCTCTCTGTCTTTTTTTTTTTTTTTTTTTTGATGTCCCCGTAAACTCGTCGGCGGCAGTGAGTGAGCATTTAACATCTCGCCTTGCCACGTGTCGCCATCGCGTCCGCCTCAGCACCGAAGCAAGTCAACAGGATAGGAAGACTCGCTACGATGTATTTCACTGCGTCGTTATGTTCAGCACCGGAGATGAAGTGTTATTGTGGACACCAACTCGAGTTCCTGGCATGTGCGAAAAGTTTTATAGGGCCCTACACTGTTGTCGAGCAAACTTCGCCAGTGAACTACCGCGTCACTCCCGCTGTCACGCCTTCCGACGGCCGCAACCGTGGCACAGAAATCGTCCACGTTTCGTGCCTAAAGCCACTCCAACGGGGCGTGCCGCACCGCTATAAACAGCGGCCAGGTAGGCCTCTTCCACGCGCGGGCCCGAGGCCCAAGGGGGAGCCATGGCGGCGGGACCCGCTCCTAACGTACAACGAAGTTTGTCATCACTACCACCTTGAGCGCCAGGGGCGTAGCCAGAAATTTTTTTCGGGGGGGGGGGGGGGGGGGGTTCACCGGCCTGACCGGGGGGGGGGGGGGGTTCACCGGCCTGACCGGGGGGGGGGGGGGGGGGGAGGGCAAGCTTCTGGTTTCCTCTAGGTCACGTGATCGATAATAAATGTCGGTAGTTTCAGCACACTCTATACATGTGTATCAAAGACATTCAGTAGACCAGTCTCGAAAACGCATCATTGAGACGACCCGCCCGATCGGAGAAGACATCGTTAATCGTTGATCTCCGTTAAGCGTAGATGGCGTCGTCCTCGTCGGGGCGAAGTGCGTTTCACAAGTCAAGGACGGCTATACGCGTGAAAATGCACGTGTGACCAGGCTATACCTACTCCCATAGAAATAGCTTGTTCGCTGCGTCTTTGCGCTAGAAAACTTAAATACGCGCAAAAACGCGTAAGGCTCTTTTTTCTTTCGAAGCTTTCGTTGCCTTGCTCCCTCATACGACAGGGTTGCATTTCCTGCGGCAAGTGCATGGGCCGCTCTGTCTTCCGCTGTGTGCGAGCGTGCAGCCGTCATTTGCCTTTACGTCAACAGATTCAGAATTTTAAAGAATATTTCACCGCACAGCGTAGATATGGCATGTGTACGCATTTTAAGTAGTGCGTGCAACTCATTTCTGCTTCACTTACGCCGGTGCAAACAGGCAGCGGCCTCGTACCTCACAGAATCTCGACTGATTGGTGTACTAGTGATGCAGGAATGAACTCCGGTATTGTTCAGTGCATAGTGAACATAATCAATTTCTCAGGACGCGTGAACTCCGACGAGAACTGTCAGCACCTGCAACAAGAGTTCACTTACGCTGTACTGCGCACAGCAGTAATTCATGCTAGTCGGCTGTCTGTTTCGTGAATTCTGTTGCCAGTCGGTGGAATTCCACTGCTGTCATCAACCCCTTCGTGTGTACATTGCTGGTTTGGGATTCCACAACAAAACAGCAACTACCAGCCTTCCGTAATTGCTGGTTTGGGATTCAACCACACAACAGTAATTACCAGCCTTCCGTATAGGGGCCCAATCGCAAACAAGAGACGTTTCTCGCGCAGACTAAGCCTACGTTCACACTTGGGAAGCGGCAAGCGGGCGGAAGGGCCAAAGCGGCCGGAAAATTTTTTCCGCGCCTGTCCAAGTTGTTTACATTTGTTTTGCTAGCGCCGCGGCCGCCGCTGCCGTTTTCGTCCAGATCCATCTAGTCTGCGTACGTTTGTCGGCGTGGTGGCGCTCATTATCGCATTATGTCGAGCGGTATGTTCATTCTTTGACCCACGTACCGTCATCAAAAGTGATCATTTTACGCAACTTCGCGTGTCATCTGCGACCTTCGGTAAATTCCTCGTTGGCGTTCCGTAATTCTCCGCAGACGGGCGCGGTAGCGCTGAGTCACAGGTTGGTGCCTAGGCGTGAGAATATTTCTTTAATAGCCTTTATTTACAATTTGTAATAACATTTCATCATTTCGTATTGTCGGCGCCTCCAGGACACCAAAGGCGCAACGGGAACACCACAGCTAAAACCCGGGCTGGCCCTTGTGTTGGGGCTCGCCAAAGCCTGCGCGTCCTACGTGAGACCTACGCTCCCAATCTATCGTCGCGACGAGAATGAATGAAATGAATGAAAAACTTTATTTTTATAAAGGAGTTTTCCCGGCGTGGACTGAAGGCCACAGGGGCCCTCAGTCCAGGGCCCCTGTGGCCTTTGCCATCTTGCGAGGTCTGTCGATCAGCTTGAGCTGTTCTTCAGGCTTCGAGCAGGATAGCGCAGCCTCCCACTGCTCCGGTGTTGGTGTTTTGTGTACTGGCGCTACCTTTGGTTTTTGGCAAGCCCATGTAACGTGACGAGAAAGCACCCCGCGACTTCTGCAACATACCGTACACGTGCGAGGAGAATTATGGAGCGCCAACGAGGAATCTGCCTAACTAGTGTCTGCCGTGGAAGTGGAAGAAGAAATGGCTTTTATACTTCTACCTACTTGTTTTCTAGAAATGGACAATGAATAAACGGAAGACGCGGACACCTCGGAAACGGCGGTGGTGGGTTCGCCTGGCTTTGCAAAAGCGCGAGAAGTTGGGTCACGCCAAGGCTTCGTTGCCGCACCTCCGGTCGCGCGACGTTGAATACTATCGCGAGTATTGCCGACAGTACGTTTTAGTGCCACTCTTGTCGTAGAGCAAGGGCTGGTTCTTGATCGCGTCGATCAGAATTACAGCCTACACTTCTGGTGCCACGTTCAATTTTACGACCGGTTGTTTACATGCTAGTGTAGCTTGCAGTGAAGCAGAACGACTTTCCGCCGCGTTTCCGCTTCGCCATGGCGAAAAAATCGGCCCGAGACTGATTTGGCTCGCAGCCTGTTTTTCTGCCTGTTTTGCCGCCTAGGCGGGCGGATTTTTGCAAGATTTTGCCGCTTCCGACAGCTTCGAGACCAAGTGTGAACGTAGCCTAAGATCCTGCGCGAGCGCGGCCTAACCGGCACCTGAAGGGAAGCGGCGGAAATGTATACCGGAGATTTCGACCACCTGGGGTCTTTTACGTGCACCTAAATCTATGTAAACGGGCCTCGAGCGTTTTCGCCATCATCTAAAATGCGGCTGCCGCATTTGTTGCTTCATTTGTTGCACATTTGTTGCTTCAGAATGCGGCCGCCACATTCTCGCCCAAAACTTCACAGAGTGTCAAAGCCTTGACAAACACCGTGACAGTTTTTTACATATGCAGACATTATTCGCTGTAAATTACCAACCAAACGGAAGCGCCCAGGAATGAAATTGTGATAGTAGCACCGGTTTCATGAATTATGTCAGCGCGAAGCGACGAAAACAAAGGGCGGGTAAGTGGGGGGGGGGGGGGGGGGGGGGTTGCGGAAAAAAATTCGGGGGGGGGGGGTTTGAACCCTCCCAACCCCCCCCCCTGGCTACGCCACTGTTGAGCGCAGAAAGTTTCCACTACCTCACGCTCATCTAACGAGACCGCAAACTCTTACTTTACGACTGTTACAAACAGGCGCTTACCCTTCACCTAAATGTTATTCACGATTCATAAGTGAAATAAAGCCGGGTTGCCCTCAATGTGGGCTCCCGAGATGTAATTTACCACATATGCTGTGGCAATGCCCCATGCTGCGTGCGGCTGCAGGGTCTCCAGCCACGGAAGAAGAATGGACTGCTCTCCTCACCAGTCCGCACGAGGACGACAAACTTCGGGCTGTCCAGAGAGCCCACGACCTGGCCGCCGAGTTCCACCTCCCGGTCCCGTCGTGGACGCGGCCCGCAGACAAGCCCCCTTAGGGGGACTTGATCTGCTCAGGACCAAATAAAGTTCAGTTCAGTTCAGCACAATATTCATCTTTCATCTTCTTCACCTGTACATAACCATCATCACTGTGCGCGTCATCTTCGTTCAGTACGTGTCTGATCCGAATAAAGGCGTCGAGACAACAGCTGTGCCTGCTGCCTTAATATATATATATATATATATATATATAATGAAAGGGGGATTTATTGAGACTCGTCCTAGGGATCGCAAGTAGCTTTGTAGGCACAGTCCTAGCTGTTGGCATCCGTAGCTCGAGCTCGGGTCTCGCGCCGAAGCGATGGCAATGCCCACGGCGCCTACATGCATATTCCCCACTACAATTGCCCCCGCTGCAAAGGTGAGCCATCCTGGCGACCTAAGGTGATGACACGATGAGGGGGTCGTGGTACGGCTTCAGGCGGCTGATGTGAACCGTCTCGCGGCCGCGGCGGCGCTTGTCCGAAGACGGTGTCACCGGTTCGACCACGTAGTTGACAGGCGATGTACATTCGATGATCCGGTACGGACCCTGATATTTTGGAGCAAGCTTTGGGCTAAGGCCTGGAGATTGGAATGGCAGCCGAAGCCAAACGTGAGAATCCACGGCGAAGGACTGTGTTGGCTGATCGTGGTCGCGGCGATCTTTTTGGATGCCTTGGGTATCCGATGTGAATGAGCGAGCCAGTTGACGGCACTCTTCAGCATGTCGAGCAACTTCTGAAAGCGGGGTGAATTCAGAGGCGTCCGGGTGATACGGAAGTACGGTGTCAAGGGTAGAGGATGGTTCACGTCCATAAAGAAGAAAAAATGGTGAGAAGCCTGTGGTAGCCTGAGTGGCGGTATTGTACGCGTAAGTCACAAAAGGGAGGACGTCGTCCCAATTGGAATGATCCGACGCAACGTACATTGTGAGCATGTCACCAAGAGTGCGGTTGAACCGTTCCGTTAGACCGTTAGTCTGTGGGTGATACGCCGTAGTGGTGCGGTGAATAGTGCGACACGCTGCCAGTAGCTCATTAATAACGTCCGACAAGAAGACGCGGCCTCGGTCGCTGAGCAGCTCTCGCGGTGCGCCGTGCCGTAAAATGAAATGCCGTAAGAGGAACGCTGCGACATCGCGAGCAGCAGCCGAAGCAAGAGCAGCAGTTTCGGCGTATCTTGTTAGGTGGTCTACTGCGACAATTATCCAACGATTGCCGTGAGCAGTGCATGGAAGGGGCCCATAAAGGTCGATCCCGACTCGGTCAAAAGGACGTGCAGGACACGGTAAAGGTTGCAGTGGGCCTGTCGTATGAGGAGTTGTCTTGCGTCGCTGACAGGCTGCACATGACCGAATGTATTTGCGCACATAAGAATACATGCCTCTCCAGTAGTACCGCTGGCGGAGCCGCTCGTACGTTTTCAGGACGCCAGCATGTGCTTGTTGTGGGTCGGCGTGGAAATAAGTGCATATGTCGGAACGCAAATGGCGAGGGATGACGAGCAGCCATTTGCGACCGTCTGGCTGATAGTTCCGGCGGTACAAGATGGCGTTCCGCAGCACAAAATGGGTGGCTTGGCGGCGAAGGGCTCGAGGGCATGTATCCGTTGAAGAAGTAGTTAGAATGTCAATGAGAGACGCAATCCACGGATCCTTTCTCTGTTCAGAAGGCATGTCAGAAACAGTAAGCGCAGCAACCGGGCAGTCCGTGGATGCGGGTTGCGTGTCGTCGGATCGCACGGGTGACCGGGAGAGGGCATCCGCGTCAGAATGTTGACGCCCGGAGCGATAGATGACGCGAATGTCAAATTCCTGGAGTCGAAGAGCCCAACGTCCAAGACGCCCCGACGGGTCTTTCAGTGACGCAAGCCAGCACAGCGCGTGGTGGTCTGTCACAACGTCAAAGGGATGGCCATACGAGTAAGGGCGAAATTTGCTTAAAGCCAAAACTATAGCCAAACACTCTTTTTCTGTTACAGAGTAATTGGTTTCTGCCTTTGTGAGGACACGACTAGCGTAGGCAACCACATATTCCGGGAAGCCAGGCTTGCGTTGCGCAAGGACGGCTCCAAGACCAACGCCGCTGGCGTCCGTGTGAACTTCGGTCGGAGCACTCGGGTCGTAGTGACGGAGAATGGGCGGTGAGGTAAGTAGACGACGCAGAGTGATGAAGGCTTGTTCACATGCCGGAGTCCAATCACGAAGGTCACCAGGCCCAGCCAGGAGCTTCGTCAGAGGTGCGACGATGCAGGCGAAATTGCGCACAAAGCGACGAAAATAAGAGCAGAGACCGACAAAACTTCTGAGCTCTTTCACTGTAGTCGGCCGCGGAAATTCTGCGACAGCACGAAGCTTGTCAGGGTCGGGGCGGACGCCGTCTTTGGAAACGACGTGACCAAGTATGGTCAACTGGCGGGCTGCGAAGCGGCACTTTTTCAAGTTAAGTTGAAGGCCGGCGGTGGCAAGGCAAGTCAGAACTTCGCGTAGACGAGTGAGGTGAGTGGTGAAATCAGGGGAGAAAACTACTACGTCGTCTAAGTAGCACAAACACGTCTTCCATTTGAGCTCTCGCAAAAGATTGTCCATCATTCTTTCGAATGTCGCAGGTGCATTGCATAGGCCGAATGGCATCACCGTAAATTCATACAGGCCGTCAGGCGTAATGAAAGCTGTCTTCGAGCGGTCGGACTCATCCATCGGGACTTGCCAATAACCCGATCGCAAGTCCAAAGAAGAAAAGAATTCGGCACCATGTAGACAATCCAGGGCGTCATCTATACGCGGTAGAGGGTAGACATCTTTTCGTGTAATCTTGTTAAGGCAACGATAGTCCACACAGAAACGAATCGAGCCATCTTTTTTCTTAACCAGTACCACGGTAGACGACCAAGGACTACATGAAGATCTGATAACGCCACGTTCAAGCATGTCCGAAACTTGCTCAGTAATGACACGACGCTCGGTGGATGACACGCGGTACGGTCGCTGGCGTAATAGTGCGTGTCGCCCCGTATCAATGTGGTGAGAAACGGTACTTGTGCGGCCTAATGACGCTTGGTTCAAGTCAAAAGAGGCGTGAAAGTCAGTTAAAAGGGTAAGTAGGTGCTCACGTTGTGTCGGATCGAGGTCATCGGCAATAGAGCGACAAAAAACATCTGGTGAGATCCGGTCAGATGGGACATGGGGCGTCAGTGCTGTTACGTTAGTTGTAGCCTGGTCGTCGGCAGCAGGGAAAGACACAATAACGTCATCGTCCACAGTCTGGATGGTGCCAATAGTCTCGCCACAGCGCAAAGCCAAAACGTGCGAATTTGGGTTAGAAACCAGTATTTCCGCAGCACCATGGTGAACCGTGAGGAGGGCGAAAGGCAACGATATAGGGTGGCGGCGACTGAAGATGGCAGCGGGTTTGAACAAGACCGTCGCGTCGGCAAGCGATGTGCATGAAAGAGGGACAAATACAGCACTGTGTGGAGGAAGGTCAGTATCCGAAGCTACACAGATCCTGCTAACATCAGGAACTTGCAAGTCGTGCAATACCAGGAATTAGGGACATTTCGTACAGTTTCCTTTTTTCGCCACCACGTGGCGTATCGACCTTAAAGAATTCGAAATTCCCGCTATGACGTATGCTATGACGCACAACTAAAGAAAGCGCAATAAAAAGAAACACACCCTGAAGCTGTGGCTTCACCTCGGTGCTTGGAAACGAGCGCGCTTGTGTATCAGCGTTATCTCGAAGACGGCCAGCTACTTGCTCTACTGACAATGAATCGACGGTTTTGCTAGACACTTCGCCAGAAAGCTCGTCCGCATTCTGGAGAGATGTCTGATCGAGATAACGGCTCCCGCGAAGCTTCCGATGAATATATATATTTTTCCTTGAGCAGACTTTTTATTTGTACACCACTTGCGTATACGTCAGGGTTCTGTTTCATGGGTTTCCTATAAAACTGGCGTGATCCATTGTTTAAGAGGAAGCTTTAGCTCGGGCCTATCTTCGATGCCGGATTATCAAATACATGTAAAATGCAGGAATGCTTTCATGAGAAAACCGCTGAACCGATTTGAATGAAATGTGTTGCATTTAAGAGGGAAAGTTAAATTGCAGAGACTGCAGCAAATAGAATTTTCGTTTTAAATAGTGTAATGTTTTCAAAGAATTGCAGTATGTTCGTAAATTTCAAAAAAATAGAAGCATTAAGTTTACAAATCCGAAACTCAGCCATTAAAAACAAATATGGCATTTCTATAAACTGCACCCGTTGGAGCATCAAAAGCGAACAATTTTTTTGCTTTAACTTAAAACTTACGTGAATTTGTTATAATGTTTGGAAGGGTTTTGCAAATGCAACATTCACAACATAGTGGTATATTTCAGGATGGTGTATGATATATGATTGCTAGCCGCTTTCGATGTATTATTAGGTGCAGTTTACAGAATTCCGATATCATTTTTAGCTGCTGAGCTACATAGCTCAATACGCCAAGTTTTCTTTTTAGAAATTTAGCAATTCTTTAAAATTTGACGTAAGAAAGGTAGACCCGCCTATAATAAAATATCCCTTTCGGCAATCACTACACTTCAACTTTTTTTTTCTAAATTCAACATAACTCATCAAATTTGGTGCATTGGTTGCTCTGAGAAACTATTTCCGATTTCCCATGTATTTCGATAGGAGCCCCCAAGCTCAATGTTCCCCCTAAGTTCGAGCTTGAATAATATACTTGTTGGCAAGATACGTTTGTAAACGTGTGATCGTGGCCTAATGAGCTAGAGCACTGGCGTACTGAGCTCAACGGCAGAGGATATGTTTGCAAAGCGTCTTGGGAAGGAATAGGAGAAAAGAAAGGGAGCAGGCTGGTATGTTATTCAGAAGCCTGTCTGGTTGGCTAAAAATTGCTAAATGCGTGGTCGTCATACCACCTTCCGTTCCATCAGCATAATTTCTATTTCATTCCGCCAGTATTGTGCTATTATTGTCAATCAATCGAGATTAGAACACCGGTGTCATGGCATTGTATTCCATCGCAATTCTTTATCGCCGTCACTTCAGAATCCTCTCATCGTCGTCATGCCGTCGTCCTTATATGCCTTCGTCGTTCTATCGACATCATTCCTACCTCGTAATTCCATCGTCGTCACTGAATGCGCTGTCGGCCTGCGGTCCTTGTTCTACCATCGTGAGGTAACATTGGCGAGCGATGGTCATAACAAATCGGGTCAATCAGGGAGACAGTGTATGGCCGATATAGCCGAATCACTTGAAAATGAGGAGAAACACTATGGATTCTAAACAAAGATGTCTTAGCTAACACGGTGTGTCGCTTCTTGTTCGCTGGATTGTGTAAATGCTAATCGCATTAAGTTCGATAATCGTCTTAACATGGGTTCTGCAGGAATTCTTTCGTCTTCGCGACACTAATGAACTCTTGTCTATTATGTCTGCCTATTAACACCTCAAATTCCTAGAGGTGATCATGCTCAGGCATGTGACGGACGACCCGAAGTTGATGGAGGTAGCGGTATGATTTCGACAGCGGCGCCGCCTATCGACCAGGAGAAACACATTTGGGTGGGTGGGAATAGCGGTGAAAGGCACACTTCATGAGTTGCTAGACATCACAGATTTGAATCAACCTGACAAAGAGTTAGAAATATATATGCATTGCAGTCGCGCTAAAGAAATTGAAAACTATTGGATTGGTGCGAGACTCGCTGCAAAAACATTCATTAGACTGTCTCAGGTATCCGACCTATCCTTAACGGGAATCAATGAGATGAGTTTCGATAGAGCTCGTTACATTTAGGGGCGAAGCTCCTTATAGCGGCACCCGTTCCGTCCCGTCGTAGTAGTAGTAGTGTGTAACCAGTCTGAAAAAAATGAGAAAAAAATTCCGAAGTTGTGTCCGTAGCGCGGAATCGAACCAGGGACCCCTCGCTTCCGAGCGCGCGGCGTTAGCCCACTACGCCACGAAGCGCACAGGGACAAACGCACCACGATGGCTATAAATACCCAACATTCACGAAAGGCCGCGTT
>NC_051159.1:27887150-27933797 GCF_013339745.2 Dermacentor silvarum
TTTCATTCTAATTCTCCTTATTTACTGCTACTTTGAACTAAATAATATTGTGCACTACATAGCAAACAATACTTCGACAACACAAGGTGATTGACTGGTGAAAAATTAGAATGTCACACCATGACATATTTCCAGTAGACGATTTCCACAAACGATTGGTTATGCAGTTCAGTTGCAGACATGCGCTCGGCATCTAACGTTTATAGTCACCTTTGTAGAATCCAAAAGCTGCGCAATACTTTTTATAGAGTGTACTTACTAGATTGGGGGAGTGGGTCCAACGAGGGCTCTGTGCTGAGGAACTTTTTATTGAAAATCCAGGTGGCGCCACCGTCACTTTCTTCCGAATGAGCGGCCCCGCTCGCCAGCCGGACGCTTGTCGCGTCGGAGACCCTACCGCAGCTGCATGGAGCTTTGACAGGCGGATACTCGGTGGCGGTAACACTGAGATTATTCCCCACCGATCTATTGTAAATAAAATGGAAAAAGAGCGGCGGAAAGAACGCAAACGACGCAACAACGACGATGCGTCGAGCAGACGACAGCTACTCAGCCAATGAGCGCTGCCGAAACAGCAGGAGCCAATGTTTATTGGCCGGAGCTTCAGAATAAGGCGACGGCAGTGCCGCCACATTTTCCGTGTTTTTTTGCTTCACCCTCAGCACTTGCTAAGGCGTCCGCTGGACCCACTCCCCCATTCTAGTACACTCTACTTCTTGCAACCAAAAACCGCGTAATTTGTTGCTCGGCTTGGCTTGGCTTGGATTGACTTCATCTAAAAATACTACATCTAAAAATATAAGCATTTCTGTTAGTAAAAAACTTTGGAAGTAGATTTTATTACTAATGCTTTTGTTAACGACGGTGTCATATTTTGCGGCCAGAGACTGCTGCTTAATGTTACAAAAACAAATCTCAGAGGCTATGCTTCTGTCCCTTCTGTTATTCTGCTCATGGCATGCTCTAGGAGCTTAGCCATTCAAAAGCCATTCTGACCATTCTGGTCAAAAGCCATTGCTGGAGCTGAAATGACACCATAATGTCATAATAGCTATATTTCATGCATTGAATGTGTATTCACCACTCCACGATGGCTTCCTGTAAAACCTAATGCGAATCTCAAAGGCCATACCTTTTCTTGTTAAATCGACCAAAAGCGATTGCGGAGGCCCGGAACATGTCACCTGCAATCTGACAAAATTTGCGTGTTACATTACTGACAGGGAGGAAATACCCAGCACCTCCACCATGTGTGACATAGCAGTTAACACGACCTTTATTACGCCACGGAAGACGTAGCGGTCTGATCACACTTAAGGCACAGATCAATCTCAAGACGAGTCCCCGCAAGCGATGAAGACGAAGAACCCAATGTGATGATGAGCATGTGCAGACGAAGTGCCTAAGAAATGCCCACAATATTTATAATTTGTACAGGAGTAATTGGCCCTCAAGATGTGCATAAACTCCATATGTTATCAATATATGGCCCATCAATGTTTTTGTAGTCTCGAAAATAAAAACAACGAAATGCACAGCGTATTGGGCCGTTCTGTTCGCGTTTCGAGCATGCTTCCGGCCAACTCTGCCAACAGATCCCAATAACATCTGCAATTGTTCACTGTTGGAACTTTGCTGAATCCTACGGTCCATCGATGCCCACCGGACATCCTTCGTAGGACGTGGGATGTCAGGATATATTTACAGACGCCCATGGGATGTTGTACGCTGTCTGGGATGCTAGTGATCCAAGTGACGCCAGTCAGTTGAGTGTCTGGCAAAGTACCCAAGTGCTCTGGTTTATTTCCTTTTTAATGCGTTACCATTCTTTGGCTGCTTAATTCACACACTTTTGGGGGGGGCTATGCTTGCATCTGTGTATGTTTCTATCTAACCGTTTTCCCGCCTACCTGGTGTTATGAACGGGTTGGCGTTTCATCTCAGCGCTGCCATCCGTTGTTGCGGGTCGGAGATTATTCAGCCGCGGCTGCCAGTTTGTTGAGACTCGGGTAGCGTTTAGGCTGGTGATCCTTCAGCCAAAGGGATGAGTACGTCCGGGAGTAAGAGCGAGAGAAAAAAGGGTTTATTCTACATATTTACAGTGGCTCCGAATAAGGAAGCCCACTCCATGGGGGAGCACTTTGAAAGTCTCAGCTCACTACATGTCTGAGCACATATCAGAACAGGTCAGGACACCCCACTGCACGCAAGGTGTCTCCTTATAAAACATCGGTCTTCCCTAGTTGACCCGGCTAGGGAATCAGATGACCTTGATGCGACCAATCAGAGGGGTCGTATTGTTCACCGAACTCCGCCTCTAATGTTGCACCTTCGAAGCAACGACGAGGCAATCCGGAAACGGGGTTGACACTCCTTCCACGAAAGTCGATGACCTGTTTCTTGCCCTCCGACGGTCATCTTGCCAGGGTCGGGAGAATGGCGTTCGCACTAATCCCCGCATCTAACAAGGGGTGGCATCGGGTAAAGCTCCCAAAGAATGGGCACTGCCGAGTTGGGGCGCTTGTTTGCCCGTCTCGTCGGTGTCTGGCACTGTCGCCAGCTGGGCGACGCTCATGAAAGGGCCTGCCTCGATGGGAAACAATCAAAGAATGCGCCCGGCCGAATCGGGACACAACACTGGGTAGGTGGGAAAACGGCTGCGGTGACTGGGGCCGCATTCTGAAACGTTCCACTTCGGCGATATTTCACTTTTCGCTTTCAGGCGCTCGCTGATTGGCTGGTTGAGCAAAAATTGAATGACGGCGGGCTCAACCAGTCAATCAGCTCATCCAATTTTGCTGAAACAGCCAATCAGTGCGCGCCTGAAAGCAAAAAAGCAAAATATTGCCGACGAGGAACGTTTCAGAATACATCCCCTGGCTAGAGTGTGGTCGAATAGGTCTGTTGTGCTGAGGGAACAGGATTCGTTGGACCAACTTTGGTCACTGAGTATCCTGTCTGCTTCGAGCCACAATGATGACGACAAAGACAATCTGCTCGAGAGTGCCCACAGGCTCAATAGAGGAAGACTGTGTTCTTCTTGTCACTAATTCTTTAGCTTTAGAAGCAAAAAACGTACTTGATTCTATTTTAAAGACATTTTATTGGCAAAAAATATTTTTCACACTTTCATATACATACTATGGGCTATGGCTGAGCTGTAATCATTGCTGGCATTCTAATTTGAAGTTCCCGTTAGTAAGAACAGACTGTACTGTGTATCTTGATACTTGAGATACTGATAGCTTGCTACATTCTTGTGATGCAATGCCAGGAGACTGCCGAGCATCTGCAGCACCACGTTTTTGTGCCCAAAATTTGTAAGCATTAAACTTGATGATAACTTTCTGATATTTTTGATTTTTATATATATATTTTTTCTTCATTCGACCTGATATTCAATTTGAAATCTATTCGGTATTCGCACACCCCTACCGTAGACTGCTAATAAACAAAATGAATTGAGGTTTAACTGTACACTCATGTTTACTGAGCACTTCAGTGCCAGGCCGTTCCAGCCAGCAATGTCAGTGTTTTTTTGTAAAAAAAAAAAAAAAAATGTTGGACCTGCACAATTGCTAGACATTTCTGACAGCCCTGCTCCACAGTGCAGCCCGCTTGTTTTAAGCGGCATGTGACACGTCTCTCAGTGCACCCACCTGACAGCTGAGCCATGCTTGCAGACACATAATTTAATACTGCCAGAAGAATAGAGTTTAGGGCTCTGAAACACTTTTCTACCTAATCATAGAATGGCCACGCTATTAAAGGACGTTGTCTCACAAATCTCATGCCACAAAATGTTTTCGAATGCTTCAACTATAAGTGTAGTTATCGCACCGATGCCCAGCGTTCTCTTTTCCCCTCGGCTGGCATGCTGAAAGCTGCACAGCGGAGAAGCCCAGAGGGCAAAGCCCCAGCCAGAAGTTGAGTGTCGCGACAGTCAAAGCGCTCGTCGTGGCACCCCGTGGCAGCCGTGGTAGACTACGCTATGCACCCCGCCGCTGCCGTCTCAGAGGCACGCACAGCAGATGCAGCTACACGCAGTACAAAGATGAAATTATTTTTCTGTCCTTGTAGACATATATATGTTTCGTTTATATAACTGAAAATTAGCAATTATGTATTATTGAGAATGCTGTTGCAATCACGAAATCAACGAATAGCGTTAGTGGGTTCAGCTGCTTTCAATGACGCTGCATGATGGCAGTGCGGAAGCGAAAGCAAGTGATTAGTCGTTGTTTATGACACAAGATAGTAAATTCCCTGCTGCATGCAGTGCAGTAATATTTGGCTCATGTTTCCAATTCACACGGAATTGGAAACGTTTTGCTATGTTCAAAAAGTGTTTCAGGGTCCCTTTAAGAAAGATAGTTTTTCCTTCATCATATTTTTGCTGCCTACTTGTTTGTTTTACAACAATTTTGGGCACAAGGTGGTGAAACGACTTTTTGTGTGCATCTCTTTTGCAATGAGAGCCTGTTTGGCTCACAATCCCAATGGCTGAAACGAGAGGTGTTTACATTTCGCCTAAGAGCTCTGACTTGGAGGAAGTCTTGTTTGTTCACTTCCCTCTTCCCTGGGTTTACAATGGATGCCTGCAGTAGTATGTGTTTTTGCCATAATGTGTTTATAGTACAGTGGATATACATGTGTGTCTCATTCTGCTTGCATTGGGCAGACATGTAGTGTCACATATATCATTATATAGAAGCTCATATGACATGGTATTTCACATGGCTCTACAAGGCAAATGAGGGTCATGCAATGGTCTGTCTGGTCCAACAAGGATTTTGATTGCAGGAGCATCTCTTATCACTTCTGAGACCTGTTCTGGCTGACTTGGGATGGGAGGACACAGGCTCCCACCTCGACAGGTGTGTGCTGCTATCATGCACAAAAATTTTAATGTTTCTTAAGTAGAGTAAAGAAAGACTTTTGCCAAGCACATTGTGTTTCTCAGTGTGCTTTGGTGTTCGCAAGTTGTGTTTTGGGCATGGCTCTTAGAGTAAGCTTTTTTTTATTACTATTGTTTCGTTTTGTTGAGCTCACCACTTTGTTTTGATGAGGTTGTGTTCGACTTACTGCTTTGCTTTGTTCTTTAGTGCAGCAGTCATGGTCTCTTTCATTTCGTGCAAAAGCAAGAGATCTTTGTCTGTGCCATTATTCAGATGCAAGAGGAAATAATTCACCCCTTATGCCCTACTTGAAACAGAAAGCTTCGTGCCGAAATTCTCCATGCTGCCCTTGAGCTGGAAGATGAACAGGTGCTGCAGGAGGCCAGCCGTCGCTTTGGACAGTGGATGTACGGACAACGAAGGTGGGTTAGTCTCTCAGGTGATGCACTGCTTTCTGTGCTCTCATCCAATTTAACCTGTTCAGATGGATCAGCTTTCAAAAAAAAGGACTAGCACTTCAGTGATGACTGGAAATAAAGTTTTTTTAGGCTGTCATACCTACTAATAATCTGTACGATTTGCACAATTTGTATGCCTAAACAGATGCTCGTGTCCACCTAAGATAGCATCGTTTTTGTCTAGTTCTGTTACTGCTAGGAGTATGCTACACTCATGCTCTCCCAAGCTGAGGTGTTCCTTCATTCTTTGTCCATTTTCGAACCCCCCCTGTTACCCATCTTAGTTCTTTTCCGAGATCAACTTTTCTGGGCTCCTTTGGAGTCATAAAACTTGCTGGATCTGTGCTACTCAAACAAGACAAGTTTTGTTTGAGTCTGAACAACGTTGCGGCAGGTTAGAACAGTGCCATTTGTGTTTGTCTTACGTTATTATTTCTTGCTTTTGGAACGGCGTTATCATTGTCATGCTTTCATTTCTGCACAAGACACACAGTCCTTCTGAGTTCATTCTAAGCCATCAAGAGACGTTTAGAGTATTGGTGGAAGAAAAGCAGGGAAGAGATTGATACGACACACACACACACACACACACACACACACACACACACACACACACACACCACACACACACACACCACACACACACACACACACACACACACACACACACACACACACACACACACACACACACACACACACACACACACACACACACACACACCACACACACACACACACACACACACACACACACACACACACACAACACACACACACACACACACACACACACACACACACACACACACACACACACACACACACACACACACACACACACACACACACACACACACACACACACACACACACACACACACACACACACACACACACACACACACACACACACACACACACACACACACACACACACACACACACACACACACACACACACACACACACACACACACACACACACACACACACACACACACACACACACACACACACACACACACACACACACACACACACACACACACACACACACACACACACACACACACACACACACACACACACACACACACACACACACACACACACACACACACACACACACACACACACACACACACACACACACACACACACACACACACACACACACACACACACACACACACACACACACACACACACACACACACACACACACACACACACACACACACACACACACACACACACACACACACACACACACACACACACACACACACACACACACACACACACACACACACACACACACACACACACACACACACACACACACACACACACACACACACACACACACACACACACACTATTCCATAGTTTAGAGATTTGCACTGGCCTAACATTGACCAATGTTCGGCCACCAATGTAATGCCTACCACATTGGCTAACCATCCAACTAAAAGACGTAGTTGCCACTAAGAAGATTCCATGCTTTGAAGGTAGTGATGTACTGACACCAAATGATGCAATACAACATACAATGGAGGCATGCTACATCAGCAATTATACTAGAATATGTTTAAGTCAATGTTTGATTATTATGCGTAAGGTACGAGCAGCCATGCTTGAACCCGTGTGGTTGATTAAGAGGAAATAAGCATCGCCAGTGATGATACGTAGGTGTTGCCTTTTCTAGAGTGTGGCCCGAGAGAGTTAACATTTTTATTTATTACTTATTCCTATTATTATTTTTTCGCCCTGTTGCATCGTTTCAGTGGGCATGTGCATTCTCTTTTTTGTCTGTCTTGTGACCATACCTCTATGCTTGCTTTTAAATCTCGAATAGTATGTCCAGACTCTCTCCTCCTTCATTTTATCAAGTATCGTATTTTGAATGACCTTTCCGTATGCAAATACATCAGCTTGAGGTGGTCTGTGTGTTTGCAATGCTCATGTGCTCAGCTACAGAGCAGAGAAACGTGTTGCAGACTGGGAGCCAACCTGAAGGACGTGGTGTACCAAGCGGGCATACGCCAGGGGGGTCGGCGCGCCTGGCAGCACTGCTGGCAGCACTACCTGTCTTCCCGGGTGCCCTCAGAGAAGGCCCTGCTGCTCCAGGCCCTGGGGGCATCGCCCAGCCGATGGCAGCTGCAGCAGTGAGTGGCCACTTCGGCACCAGTGCTTCTTCCATTGTGCGCGAGACTTTGCATCCACCTGTACAGACTGAGGCATGTGCTTCAACATGTCCAGCTGAAACTGTCACTGGCAATAGTTTCATTCACAAGGTCCACGAATTCCATATTTACTCGCGTAAAGAATGCACCCCAAACTTTGCTACTGTGCACTCCCACGATCGAACGGCCGTGCTGTAGTTTTCCGGAGAGGCTAGAATCCTTTACTCTCGCACATGTGTTTAAAACCAACGCACTTAATCTCATTGCCCAGCGCTGTGTTGAAAATACTTTATAATGATGCCACTTGAGAAATGCTGAGATCATGTAAACAAAATTCTGCAGCTAACTTCTGTAGGCTACATGCCCACGCTAGCGGTAAACATGCCGTGGCGGCACACTGGCTGGGGCGGTGGATTTGATGACTGACAAGCTTACGGCAAAACCATAACAAGAGAACACTGACGGTAAGCATGCGGTAAGAACAGGTTGTGTGTTAGCGCGGTAGCTTGGGGCCTGACGGAAAGAGCGACCGTGATAACGCTCAGCCTGTTCTCACCACAACCTTGCTGCCAGTACCGGCACAATGGCACCTCGCACACTCTAGAAAGCAAAAAAAAAAAAAAAAACACGTGACTGGCTTTCTGCAAGTTACTTTATGCAGTTTACAGACTTTACTCTGGCATAATAGTAGAGAGCAAGTGAAGAAGGGGCGGCCGGCACTTGGTCGGCATGGTCAGCCTAGTCGTACATAGTGTCGAATTCACGTGTCTGTTGCTTGCTTTTGTGCCCGTCTTTGGTTTTGCTGTGTGCGATAGGCCCTAAGTCAAGTTATACACCTGCTGCAGGACAGAGAGTTTATCTGCTCCTAAAATGGAAGCGCTGATCAGACACCAAAAAACTGTGACATGCCTATGAGCAGGACGGTCCAGGAAAGAGACACACACATTGTGGTTGTCAAAACAACAGGTGCTGAAAAGCAGCACTTCAACATGATGCTTGCGATAACGGCAGACGGCCAGAAGCGGCTGTGAGGTCGAGCTGTTGTGGATTCACGATGTGGATGAAGCGGCCAGCGACCAGGACGACAGGTCTGGTGGTTCCGATGTGAAGTGAAGTGCAGTAACAACACTGTTACGGTTTTCAAATAGTTTACGTGCATTTTTACTGCAAAGATAAGTTATCTAATGCATTTTTCAAATCATTACCATTTTACTTTTCAATTTTTGCTTTTTTGAAAGAGTTCCTATAAAATTTACCCCGCATAATAAACGCACCCCCCAACTTTGCTTTGGATTTTGGGGATAAAAAGTGTGTTCATTTCACCAGTATGTATGGTAAATTCAAATTTCCACTTTTCTACAGCACGGATATAGTTTAGGTTTTCTGGCGTTTTCTCAAATACCCTAGCCGAGAAACCAAAAATGGTACAATTTGATGAAAACATGGGTTGGCTCCAATGAAATTTCTCGTTCAACCATTTTGGATCACTTCAAGCCTTCCTGTGAACCTCCATCTTGTTTGGACAGCCTGAAAGCTCATTTTTTTGGTGGGACATAGTCGTGTCTTGCACGACTTTAAGTTGGGTAAATTACACTTTTAGAATGGCAGTAGTATTAGTAGTACTCCAGTCAGAAGTCTACATACTGTTTAAGTCTTGGCTTGTAAGCAATACAATGTATTGCCTGACCAAGTGAATTAAAAGAAAAAGAAAGTGTGAGTGAAGTTTAGGTAAGCCACAAAGGATGAAGAAAATTAGACAAGCTCCAAGTACTTTTGCTAGCCCCTTGTAACATCATGAAATTTGGACAGTGTGTGCTTGGGTATAAGTAAATATAAGTTGCATAGTAACAATATAGGCTGCGGGGATGCTCGAGTCTATCACGTCTCCTGAAGTTGTTTTCCCTGCATGGCTCTGGCGTCTTCTGAAATATGGCTGTGTCGCGTTGCACATGCGGTGGCGGTAGTCAGTAGTTCAACAAATTCACCAGATATTCTTGTGTGGCCAGTAGGACTTCCTCGATTCATCAGCGTCCATCGGCATGTTCCATTAGTTGCAATAAATGCTCTTTGGTTGGTTTCTCCTACTGTGTTGTCGTTCTTTTGTCCCATGAGCATGCTTGGGACAAAGTTGAATAGTGAAGTTCCACTCAAATGTTTATTTCAAATCCTATCAGTAACAAGACATATCAGTGTGCAAAGCCATGAAGCAAAGCTTCTGCTGCCATTTTGGAGCCACCACTAGCATTTTAATTCTTTAGTGCATGCACATCCTACATGAAAAATGTGTCTTCATGTCACTAAGGAAAGAGCTAGAAAACACTGTGAGGAGGTGCACATTTGTAGCATGCTAGAGTCTCACCTTGGATGCCCGTTTACTTAGATACCTGCAGTTCTCACTGGAGCCAGACAAGGTACGTGCCCAAGACACACACACGGTCATTGGCGTCGTGGCCAGCAACCCTGCTGGTCATTTGCTGACCTGGCACTTCCTCAAGAGCCATTGGGACGCTATTTACAGTCTGTGAGCAAGTTATCCTTTCTTCATTGATATGTTGTGCAAAAGAAAGCTTTCATGTACGAAATATAAAGCTCAGGCCTTGTGGACTTATGATATTGGCACATCATGACATAGAAGTGCTTCCTGCCTCAAATCTGAGTTCTTTCCGTGTACAGAAAGCTACAGGTGAAGCCTTGTCACTGAATCTTAATGCTATCTTGTTGCAGTTTCAAGGAGACAACATTCTCTCTGGACAGCATCCTATCAGCTCTGCTGCCAAGGTTTCACACCGAGTATGACTACCAAGAGGTCAGTGGCCACTGAATAGTTAACACACCGTTAAAGAAAGGAATGCCCACAAAAGGGACGATTTGACAAAGCGCACATAGCTTAAAGGGCCCCTAAACCACCCAGAGGTCGAAATTTAGTTGTGGTGTTGTAGTTGTGCACGAGTCTACAATGAACATGTAGCCGTGAGAATTTTTCGAAATGGTGCCATAATAGCGGAGTTACACGTGTAAGCGTTTGATGATCGAAACATGGCCCTGGCTCGTTTCGCTCTTTCCTTCACTACTCTCCTCGTCGGCTGTTCTCTTCTCCTAGCTAAGTGCTCCTCCAAATGTCACGTGACATACGTCATCGCCAACGCATTGTCTATTTCCGGTTAAGGCACGTCCACACTAGTGGCAAATATACCGACGGCAAACAGGCCTCCAGTGCCATAGAACGTCTGCCGCGCGAGAGGTGTCCAAAGTAGACAGCAGTTCGGCCGGCGCACCGCCCGCAGCACGATCAACAGGCCAATCGATGACCGCGAAGCTGCGTGACTCCGCCACCGGCGACGAAAACATCGGCTGCAGCTCAGCTCCAGTGCACGGCTACCGACGGGAGACGACCGGCTCAGCTGTGCTCGCATCGCAGCCGACGGCACTGCTAATATCAGCGTATTTTTTTTCTTTGTGTACGATTATTGCGAAGAGCGATAACAACGATAAGAAAATATTGCAGCTTGTAAGCGTTCGTAATTCAGTCCGAAGCGCCGTCCGCTTTAGCTTTGAAGGGAACCGGAAAAGGCCTAGCAAAGATATCGGTGCCGTCAAGCGATCAGCGGAGGTGAGGCTGCCGCACAAATGAGTCCCGGTCTCATCCTCTCTACTTACGGCAAGGAAATCTCACCATTTGCGAGGAAAACTGCTGTCGAATGGCGGCGCGAGAAGAGCAAATGGCGTGCCGCGAGTTACCGTGCCGGTAACATGCTACCCGCTGTGGCTACCCGCAGTGGCTGCCGGGCCGACCCATGCTCAAGCGAAGCGTGCTGCTATGGACCCTGTGTTACGCGCATGTCTAGAAAGGCCAACACTGTCGCACTCTGTTCGCGCAGCTAATCAGACCGGTAAGCACGACTGTGTTAAATGCAACGCGAGCGATTTGGCACTTACGTTGCGGGCTGCAATTACCAATTCGCAAGGGTGCACAAGCAAGCAACATGACGAAGAAGAGCAGGGAGCGCGTACCTGGTAGCAGACAAACCGGAAGTTGTAGGTCCTTGTTCAACCATTGAGCATCGTAACTGCTGTTGACATCACCAGATGCACCCTGCTGACATCGTGACGACCGCTGGGGATACCGAAAAGGCCAGGAGAGGAGGACGGCATTGTTTTTTTTATTTTGTGGCGCGCCCACGACGCGCAGTGCTGCAGCATTTGGTATCATTGATCGTGACAGCATTCTGAACTCGATGCGCGTTTACATGAAATCTTCAAAAAATATCTGAGGTGGTTTAGGGGCCCTTTAAGTGGCTTAGTGCTGATGATCAGCTCTTTGTCAAAGCATCTCGACTTGCCTGGTAAATGGGTTTGCATGATGTTTTTTTTCCTCAATCACCTGCCTTTACTCTATACTAGTCAAGGTGCAACCAAATTAGGAAGGCCCACTAAGCTTCAACAAAGTCACTCCTTCACCAGAACAGGAATTGGCCTCCCTGGTGCAGTATTCAGCCGCTACCTCCCTAATGACTCCTACAATTTACCCATGGCCCTCAGTCCCCAGCAGCTGCGGAGCACCTGACCAAGGCGGCGGTCAGACCTGCGACACGGCAGAGGGTGCTAAGCATCTCCGAGTCCAGACAGGTTGCCAATGGAAACTGAACCTGGCAACGTTCATGCGCATCCTGTTGAGTGAGGCTAGCTTAGCAGGGCTATTTGAAGAATGATCAGGTATTGCCTGGGATCATCATCATCATCAGCCGATATTTATGTCCACTGCAGGACGAAGGCATCTCCCTGCGATCTTCAATTACCCCTGTCTTGCACTAGCTGATTCCAAATTGTGCCTGCAAATTCCCTAACTTCATCACTCCACCTAGTTATCTGCCATCCTCGACTGCGCTTCCCTTCTCTTGGTATCCATTCTCTAACCCTAATGGTCCACCGGTTATCCACCTATGCATTACATGGCCGACCCAGCTCCACTTTTTCCGCTTAATGTCAACTAGAATATCGGCTATCTCTGTTTGTTCTCTGATCGACACTGCTCTCTTCCTGTCTCTTAACGTTAGGTCTAACATTTTTCGTTCCTGGGATATTATTGGCCTTAGTGAGGTGAGAAGAATTAGTGAGGCTTATACAGTGCTGACTACCAGCCACGTCCTCTGCTACCGAGGTCTTCCAGATAGGAGAGAATTCGGAGTAGGATTTCTAGTTCATAAGGACATAGCGAGCAACATTGATGAATTCTACAGCATTAATGAGAGGGTAGCAGTCGTCGTAATAAAGTTGAATAGCAGGTATAGAATGAAGGTTGTACAAGCCTACGCCCTAACCTCCAGTCACGATGATGAAGAAATAGAATAGTTTTATGAAGATGTTGAATTAGCAATGAGAAAGGTGCAAACTCGGTATACTGTAGTCATGGGCCACTTCAATGCAAAAGTGGGGAAAAAGCAGGCTGGTGAGCAAGCAATTGGCAACTACGGAACCAATTCTAGGAACACTAGAGGAGAGATGTTGGTAGAATTCGCGGAAAGGAATAGACTCCGAATAATGAATACCTTCTTCAGGAAGCGCAGCAACAGGAAGTGGACCTGGAAAAGCCCTAATGGAAAAACAAGGAATGAAATAGATTTCATACTCTCTGCCAATCCCAGCATACTGCAGGATGTAGAAGTGTTAGGTAGGGTAAAGTGCAGTACTATGGGTTAGTCATGTCTAGGATTTTTCTCAATTTGAAGAGAGACAGAATAAAATTAGTCAGGAATAAACAGGCCAACCTAGACGCAGTAGGTGTAAAAGCAGACCAATTCAGGCTGGTGCTCACAAACAAATATGCAGCTTTAGAACAGGAACATAAAGACAACATAGAGGTAATGAATGAAACCGTAACTAGGTTGATCTCAGAAGCAGCAATTGAAGTGGGAGGTAAGGCACCAAGGCAACCAGTAGGTAAGATCTCCCAAGTAACAAAAGACCTAATAAAGAAACGGCAAAACATGAAAGTGTCAAACTCGAGAGATCAGATAGAATTAGCTGAACTCTCGAAACTCAACAAGAAGAAAGTAAGGGATATCCGAAATTATATCGTGGAAAAGATTGAGGAAGCAGTAAAATATGGACGCAGCATGAAATCAATAAGAAAACTTGGCATAGGAAAAGGCAAGATGTATGCACTGAAAGATAAGCAGAGTAATATCGGAAAAATTCTATACTGACCTGTACAGTTCTCGGAGCAGCCAAGGTACTTTCATTTGAAGTTGTGATGAACAGGATACAGAGGCCCCTTCTATAACTAGCGATGAAGTTAGAAGGGCCTTGAAAGACATGTCCAGGGAAAAAGCTGCTGGAGAAGATGGAATAACAGTCGATTTAATCAAGGATGGAGGAGATATCATACTTGAAAAGCTTGCGGCCCTTTATACGCAGTGCCTCACGACTTCAAGTGTACCAGAAAGCTGGAAGAACACCAACATTATACTCATCCATTAAAAAGGAGACATTAAAGAATTTAAGAATTATAGGCCCATTAGCTTGCTTTCAGTATTGTATAAAATTACCAAGGTAATTTCAAATAGAATCAGGGCAACACTTGACTTCATCCAACCAAGAGAACAGCCTGGTTTCAGGAAGGGATATTCTACGATGGATCATATCCATGTCATCAATCAGGTAATCGAGAAATCTGCGGAGTACAATCTACCTCTCTATATGGCTTTCATAGATTATGAAAAAGCATTTGATTCAGTAGAGATACCAGCAGTCATAGAGGCATTACGCAACCAAGGAGTACAGGATGCATACGTGAACATATTGGCAAATATCTACAAGGATTGCACAGCAACCTTGGTTCTCCACAAGAAAAGTAGAAAGTTACCTATCAAGAAAGGGGTCAGGCAAGGAGACACAATCTCTTCAATGCTATTCACTGCATGCTTAGAAGAAGTATTCAAGCTCTTAGACTGGGAAGGCTTAGGAGTGAGGATCGACGGCGAATATCTCAGCAACCTTCGGTTTGCAGATGACATTGTCCTATTCAGCAACAATAGGGACGAATTACAGCAAATGAATGCGGACCTTAACCGAGAAAGTGTAAGAGTGGAGTTGAAGATTAATATGCAGAAGTCAAAGATAATGTTCAATAGCCTGGCAAGGGAACAAGAATTCAGGATCGCCAGTCAGCCTCTAGAGTCTGTAAAGGAGTAGGTTTATCTAGGTCAATTACTCACAGGGGACCCTTATCATGAGAAAGAAATTTATAGAAGACTAAGATTGGGCTGGAGTGCATACGGCAGGCATTACCAAATCCTGACTGGGAGATTACCACTGTCGTTGAAAAAAAAAAGCCGGCAGATCCCACGCTCAATGGGAATTGATGTTATGCAAAGCAGTGTTAATGAAACGACCATGACAGCACCAAGACTTAGGCGGCTGTTTCATGTCCTACATGACACGCATGTCATGACATTCATGTCTTGAGTCCTGAGGAGTCTCTTTAGCTAGGCCTAAGAGACCTTAAGGCGAAAGCCTTAGTCATGCTCATGTCTATGAGTTCGACCATCAATCTTTAGCCTTTTCCTTCACTTAGTACCACATCCGAACCCATTACATTGGTTTTTAAGTGTTAATCTTTTTTAGCTGAGTCATTGTCATTTTTGCTGAGTCATGCTCATGACTATCACTTCTATGATCACCATTTAGTGTTTTGCTTCCCTTACCACCCACGTCAGAACCCATTTCAGTGGTTTTTGAGTGTGAATCTTGTTTCGCTGAGTCATTGTCATTTTTGCCGAGTCATGCTCATGACTTTGACTTCTAACACCATCCTTTAGTGTTTCCCTCACTTAGTACCCACGTGCGAACCCATTTCAGTGGTTTTTCAGTGTTAATCTTTTTTCGCTGAGTCATTGTCATTTTGCTGAGTCATGCTCATGACTTTGACTTCTAACACCATCCTTTAGTGTTTCCCTCACTTAGTACCCACGTGCGAACCCATTTCAGTGGTTTTTCAGTGTTAATCTTTTTTCGCTGAGTCATTGTCATTTTGCTGAGTCATGCTCATGACTATGACTTCTGCCATCATCCTTTAGTGTTTCCTTCACTTAGTAAGCACGTCAGAACTCATTTCGGTGGTTTTTGAGTGTTAATCTATTTGCTGAGTCATTGTCATTTTTGCTGAGTCATGCTCATGACTATCACTTTTATGATCACCATTTAGTGTTTCCTTCGCTTACCACCCACGTCAGAACCCATTTCAGTGGTTTTTGAGTGTGAATCTTGTTTCGCTGAGTCATTGTCATCTTTGCCGAGTCATGCTCATGACTTTGACTTCTAACACCATCCTTTAGTGTTTCCCTCACTTAGTACCCACGTGCGAACCCATTTCAGTGGTTTTTCAGTGTTAATCTTTTTTCGCTAAGTCATTGTCATTTTGCTGAGTCATGCTCATGACTATGACTTCTGCCATCATCCTTTAGTGTTTCCTTCACTTAGTAAGCACGTCAGAACCCATTTAAGTGGTTTTTGAGTGTGAATCTTGTTTCGCTGAGTCATTGTCATTTTAGGCGGCTGCTTCATGACCTACTTGACATACATGTCATGAAATTCATATCGTGACCTATCATTTATGTTTGTCATACACCATTGTCATACTATGCCAATTTTGGTGCCTATACCAAGTTAACGAAACGACCATGAGAGCGCCAAGACGTAGGCCGCTGTTTCATGAACTACATGACACACTTGTCATGATATTGTTACGGTGAAGGGAAAGAAGAAGGTGACGCGAACGAGAGGAAGACGAAGTCTCTGGCCGTTGCCTGAACGCCATATTTCTTCGCTTGTAAATATACATCATCCTACACTCGTGGGCCTGCTTTCTTCCTGCAACATTTTGGTGGAAGGTGCTGGGTACAATCACGGAACTTCGCAGTGGACGTCATCTACCTGCCGCCACAATGGCAGATCAACCGACACAACCGACAACGCCTCAGCAGTCCACGCCAACGGTCATCCTCACTCATCTGCGGGACCCGGGGACATTTTGTGGCACGGACAACACCGACGTCGAGGACTGGCTTGTGATGTACGAACGAGTGTGCGACAACAACAGGTGGGGTCCAACAATGATGCTAGCAAACCTCATGTTTTATCTGAAAGGAACTGCGAAGCAATGGTACGATACGCATGAAGCTGACCTAACAAGCTGGGATGTCTGCAAAGAAAAAATGCGTGACCTGTTTGGCAGACCTGTCGGTCGTCAGTTGGCAGCAAAAAAAGAACTTGCATGCCGCGCTCAGACGTCCACAGAATCCTATGTCGTGTACATACAGGATGTGCTGGCTCTCTGCCGCAAGGCTGATAACACCATGACCGAGGCGGACAAGATTGGTCACATACTAAAAGGTATTGCAGACGACGCCTTCAATCTCCTGATGTGTAAGGATTGTGCCACTGTGGATGCAATTATAAAGGAGTGCAGGCGCTTCGAACAAGCGAAAGGCCGCCGCGTCCCTCAACATTTCGACAGGCTGCCCAATACCGCCGCGACATCTTCGTGCGCAGACCCGCCGCGGTTCGTTCAGCCGACAAGATCAGAAGATCTAACGCGTATCGTTCGCCGTGAGCTTGAGGCCATGGCTCCGGCTCCACTTCATTCCGACTGTCGGGAAAGTGTGCCCGCTATCTCGCTTATACAAGCGGTCGTTCGGGAAGAAATATGGCGTTCAGGCAACGGCCAGAGACTTCGTCTTCCTCTCGTTCGCGTCACCTTCTTCTTTCCCTTCACCGTAACATGATATTGATGTCATAACCTATGATTTATGTTCCTCATACACTCTTGTCATACTGTGCCAATTTTGGTAAATACCAAGTAACGATACGACCATGACATCGACCATCGATACACCAAGACATCGACGGCTAGATAGATAGATAGATAGATAGATTTATTTATTTATTTATTTATTTATTTATTTATTTATTTATTTATTTATTTATTTATTTAAAGATACCTTACAGGCCCCTAGAGGCATTGTGTGAGGGGGGAGAGTACAATGAAAAATTATTTCTTATACAATAGTTAGAATACATATGATACAAAACATATGGGTAAGAAATGTGCTAATATACTAATACAGTGTTACAATATGACCTAGGAAACAAACCGAACGCTTCGGACACGACAGTTCATTTAAAAAAAAGTGGTCGCAGTTTCACCTGAAAGGGGAACAGTGGCGTACTAACTATTTCTCGAGTGGGGGGGCAAACCGCAAACCACCTGCTCCCCCCCCCCTCTCTCTCTCTCTCTCTCTCTCTATATATATATATATATATATATATATATATATATATACGCTTTTTCCGGGCTCTATCACTTAATATAGTAATTCGCAAGTATATCATATATATATATATGTCCCAAGTGAAAATTTGCAACTGGTATTTAACTGGCATGCAACTGGGACCAGTTGGGAACAGATTCCCAGTTGGTGAGTGGGACCAGTTAGTAACTGGGACCATTGGCAACTGGGACCAGTTCCTAACTGGTCCCAATTGCCAGCTGGTCCCAGTCCCAAAACCAGGCCCTGTATGTGCCAGAATGTCCATGCACTCCAGCTAGCTCAAATAATCTTCAACTTGCGGATATACTATCCCATTAACTGATCCCAGTTGGTCCCCACTGCAACTGGCCCGTGCAGAATCCTATCAAAAGTGTATTCCGCTGATGGATTTCACACAACTAAGGCAGTTCAGCTGTTATTGCTTAATTCCCTAACAAAAATGCTAATACAAAAACTAACAGCCTATTAGGTTATTCACACTAATACAGTGTATTAGGTCTATCAATGCATTAGTAGAATAGGCCCATTGGTCTAGTAGGTCTATTAGTGTATTAGTCTAATAGGTATATTGGCGTGAAAGAAAATGTTGCAATGTACCAGATACATAACGAAAACAGGTAAAATTGCTAAAAGCATTTATTAGCCCCAGCATGTATTTTTACAAATTCCTCTTTCGAGATCTTCGTCAGGTCAGCAATCTTGATTTGTCAGAATCTTGCTTTTCGTTGACTTCGACCAAAGGACGTCCCTTTTGAGGAAGTGGTTAAAAAAACCTGCGCACGAAAATACACACATATACAAGCAGTTAAAAACAGGGGTGCTAGTACTACCACTAAACGTTTAAGCTGGCAATATTTGCTTCCACATTAGAATAATGTGGCTTCGCAATTACCAAAATAATTTTAGGACAGTGTGATATGCTAGCTCAAAATGTTTATCATAATAAAAAATGACGCCACGTGACACGACAATTCTAAAGCACACAAAATCAACATAAGGTGTGTGTTCCATCGAAACAGTAGGCAGATATAAGGAACTCTAGACAGAAATGCTGCACAGCTCGTTGTCGGAAACAGGCATGTCATTGCTGCAACGCACACAGCAATCGGCCCGACGACACTGTACAGAAGTACTTACGTCCACCGTCAGGATAAAAAAAAAAGAAAACACTTCATACTGTACTATAGAAGCATAAATAAGAAGTATAATTACCTCGAAATGGTAAATCGGCGCCGGGGAAAACACTGCACATCGATGCACGCTGATAGATTCACAAAGCCGTGAAGGACAGGGGTAAAACAGTTGCCTTGCGTTGTTTTGAAGTCAAAACAGCAGCCCTAAATAAATATATCCAAATATACTACTGCACGAATCAGACTGCACAGGCTCTAACACCACGGGTTCCTTAAAAACACATCGTTCATTCACTAACACACACGCACGCATGCCTCGCGTGACGCCTCGCCTAGACATGGCAGCCGCCATTACACACGTGCTGTGCGCAACTACGGATGATTACGGTAGCAGTTTTATTTCCTTCCTGCCCGCCGTGTTCCCTTCTCTGCGATACTGCTCTTTGATGTCAATAAATATTACGGCCTTTTATATGCGGTATCAAGTTAGCAATTTAGATTTAAAGTTTACCATTTAGTTTATGCGCCCTTCAACAGAAAATACGACACTGACAAAACTTCAGCGGCAAAGAAATATGGTTGCTGCTATTGCACCGTTGTTCGTAAGCTGACCGGGCACCGCGATCAGACGGCTGGTTGTTCGTTGTTGTTTTTTTTTTTTTTTTTTCTCGTGGGAAAGTATTCGCTGTGCTGTAAACACTAGCTGTTTCCTCAACGACTCATCGCGACGAGGCTCACTGAAGCAAAATTGCCAAGACCATGTAGATGCACGTCGCTTTTGTGTATGTCGCTGAGGTGACGTTGAAACTAATGCAAACGTGCGATCGCAATGTGCTGCACAATTGTACAGCAGCATTTTTAATTATTCAGTGATTAATTAGAAACACCTTTCCATGCAAGCAAGTGGTCCGTTGGTCTAATTTTTTGTCAATTAACTTTCACTAGCAAACAAGAGCTGCGGATACCAGCAGTACATTCATGTTGTATCGGACCAGCAACAATCTACATAAGGCCAATTAATATAGGACCTATTAGTCTATTACAGAAACTAGCAGACACGCAACACTGCTTGTATAAGACTACTAAGTCTAATACACATGGCCTATTGGTCTTATAGGTAAATCAGTACGACTAATAGAAATTTCTATTGGTCTAATACAAAACTGTATTAGAATAATTAATACAAACTTCTATTATAAATTTGTTGGCTACGATTGCTCAAACAGCCAAACTTAATTGCTCAGTATAAGTAGGACTAGCTGCTGCTGTCTTAGCAAGCACTGCATGTTACTTGCTTTCAGTTAAACTTCTGGTTACAATTTCATTTGGATCTAAACTGGAACCAGTTGCTACCAGTACAACTGGCCAATGTTTAAGTTGATTCCACTTGCTACTGATACAACTGGTCAAAGTGCCAGTTGGAATCCAACTGGAACCAGTTGATTCCAGTACAACTGGTCAAAGTTCCAGTTGGATCCCAACTGGGTCCAGTCACTCCCAGTATAACTGGAAAATTGTTCCAGTTGGATCCCAACTGGAACCAGTTGCTACCCAGTTGCTTTCCAACTGGGACCAGTCGGTGTGTAACTGGGACCAGTTGGTTTCCAGCTGGAACCAGTTCATCCCAGCTGATCCCAGTTGGATTCCAGTTAGAAATTTTCACCTGGGGTGATATGATATACTAGCGAAATACTATAATATTATGTGATAGAGCCCGGAAAAAGCGTCTGTTCGTTCTTTTTATATGACCTATTTATCAATCCCACATCGTGAACCATGAGGGCCCGAGAAATTATTTTATTTTGCATTTATTTCTTAGAACTATACAAAATTTCAAGATGATGCAGGTACTAAGGCAATGAGTGCCCCACAGAGGTCCCTGATCTCGCACTGCAGCAGCACGGCGCGCAATAATAAAAAAGCACATTTGCTTCAAACAATTTTAATAATTAGACAAAGAATTCTGTTGGGTGTTGAAGTCTACAGCACGAATGTATCGCCAGTTAATGTAATAGTATTGTTGAGGTCATACGCAACAAAATACAATACACATAAATTACTTGCAATATTCACAGGAAAAAAAGACAGCAGATGTCTGCGACCTTGGATAATTACTACCCCATTTCCAGCCTGTTTCTTTCGAGCAGTTGCAATAAAAGTTTCATCAGTTACCTGTAATTATATCGCATGCTTGAAAACATTGCCCGTATATGTCTGTTCCGTTTGAAATCATGCCCACGTGTAATGTTTTGGAGCTCTTCGTGTAGGGATAAATTTTTAAAAAGCCAGTAATTCATCAACACACATGCTACTTCGCTAGAACGTTTACCATAGTGTGCCAGGGTAGCGGTCTCAATTCTGCCCCGCTTGTTAGACACGCTCATAACGCTTTAGAGCACTTGCATACGGAATTAATTGATTACCTATCTATTTTAAGCTTTACCTACCCATCACCCATTATACTTGGTCATACGTAGTTGCCAAACATAAAGAAGCTGCTTTTTTTAGTTCAGTGAGAACACCAGGCGAGCCTAATATATCACGCAAGAAAAAGAAGAGAGTTCAAGAATTATTCGTAACGGTTCTAAATAAGCCACTAACGTTAGAACTTCGCGACACATTGCCGTTAAAATGCTGCTTATTCCTTCAAAGTATAAAATTTCTGAAACGCAGAGTTCACTTGGGACACTGGGAAACCTGCGTAAGGATTTGCCGTGGTTCAACGCGGTTAAACCAAGTTAAACCACAGTGCTCAGCGCGGTCAGCAACTACCGCATCTGCAATTGCAACACGAGGCAACACACAGACGCTGCTCGGCGCGGCAGCAGCAGCGAGAGAATTGACCTTCATGCTGCGTCTCGCTTCAACGCGAACTAAGCGTGAAAGCACAGCGCATACGAAGCTACGAGCACTCGGCGCACTTTGTACACATCGCAGATCGCTTTCAAGGGATACGGGCGCCCAAGCGGTGTACGCAGCCACCGCCGGTAGTGGTAGTCCCAGTTTGACCTTTGCTCAGCATGAAGGTCAGATTTCCGGAACCAGGCGTTTTCTGGGTTTGTGCCTGTAGTAGTAGAGCTATCGCTCCAATAACAGTAGTGTGATATTTTCAAATGCTTGCTTGCGATGTTTCAAAACTGTGTTTGATCAACACATATTTACCATCGCAGATAAACTTGGCGTATTGTTCCCCTTATGTTCGCAAAATTAGACCAAAGTTGTAATTATGCCAGTGCAGCAGTATAAGTTTAACACCGCTCGTAAAACACACTAATAATGCTATGGACCACTTGCATACGTAATTTACTGGAAAAGGCGCATTTAACCTGCTCATTTGAGACATCCCCTACACATTACCCATACCATGCCCCTAGCTTTGCCCAGATATAAGCAATGCCTTGTTTAGCTCACAGAGGACATCGGAGAAACAAGTTACGAATCTCATATGATGCACAAGAAGCACATGGAAAAAATGGTTTAGTAATTATCTGCAGTAATTCCATTTAAAGCAGGAACGTGAATGTTTAGCAACGCATATCACTCAAAATTCTACATATTCTGACAAACTTTCGAGTTCTTATAACGTGCAGTTGTTTTATGAATCTGGAAAACATTTACATTTGTGGCAGTATGGCACCCTGGAATGCTTGAATGAGTAACTTTCTACAAACTCTGTAATGAACCTACACAGAATAAACATTTATCGCTCTTCACTCAGAACATTGATTCATACTTCTAAGAAATATAAACAACGTTCCTCGCATAGTTTGCCGAGGATACCGGGAAAAAAACACCTAAATGCCGTGTATAATGCATAAAAATTGCGAGAAGGTTGAAGAAAACGAGCACTCGAAAACCGGAAAACAAAAATAAAAACGAGAATGTTTTTGACGTTCTTGCACCCATTACTGGTGCCTTGTTCACAATGAACGAGGTACATGACGGTCTTTATTATATACATGCCGAATGACGTAATGCGTTTGCGTATAGCTCAGGGGGAGTCCCCGTGTCCGGTCAATCGTGTGTGCCGTAGATTATATGCAAAATGAATCAAAGGACAAGTGTCTACAAGCAAATAACGCAGCAACTCGTCAGAGTCAAAGGCCACCTCAAAAAAGAAATTACCCTCGCATCGTTCTACAAAAATTCGTGCCAAGACTGCCAGGCTTGCTATAAGGTGGAACTGGGAACTATAAAACAAGCCTACAACATCACCGCAACTATGTAGCCAAAGGGTACACGGTGTCAAGCGCACTGGCGGAGCATCACGAAAAAACACAGTAATGATTGGCAATTGGCTTTCGTCACCGAAAAGGAGAAATAAAATTTTGCTTCAGCTGTGTTTTGTTGGAAAGTGTCGACTTTCAAAAGTGTGTGTGGGGGGGGCAAATGACATACTTTGCCCCCCCTCCACTTTTGCCAGGGGGGGGGGGCAAGTGCCCCCCCTGCCCCCCCGGTAGATACGCCTATGAAGGCGAAGCATCAATTGCGAGAGCAAATTTGTAGAGGTCACCTCCCTTTCCTCCCCCTCCCCCCCACCCCCCGGCCTTTCGCGCGTCGGAAGAAGGCGCGTTTGCTCTACATATATGGTGATTGTAAAGGAGGAAAGAGACGCCTACTTCTGCAGCCCTTAAGGAAGCACGGCGCAGAACGCACATTTGTTCTCCGCCGTGGGTTCACTCCCCATGAAAGAGCGCGTCCCTTGCGCCCTTTCACTCGCACATACAGCGTTCGGCGGCGTGCGGCGACGATTTCATCTCCATTGACGTCATATGGAACCTCACGGCAACGGCGATGGCGACGCCGACGGCGACGCCGACGGCAGAAATCTGCTTTGGAGTGTCCATATAATTGCCATCGCAATAAAATGTTACACTGTAAAACATAGTCAACAGAAATACAGAGCAAGCGTGACATAATTAGGCTATAACAAAACAGTATGTAAGGCGTACTTGCACATAGACAGATAGATAGATAGACAGACAGACAGATATACAGATAGATAGATAGATAGATAGATAGATAGATAGATAGATAGATAGATAGATAGATAGATAGATAGATAGATAGATACATACATACATACATACATAGATACATACTGTCAAAGTGGCCAAAGTGTACAATCATTGCATTCTGCCTTTGCTAACATATGGGGCAGAAAGTAGGAGGTTAATAAAGAAGCTCGAGAAGAAGTTAAAGACCGCACAAAAAGCGATGGAATGAAAAATGTTAGGCCTAACGTTAACAGACAGGAAGAGAGCGGTGTGGATCAGAGAACAAACGGGGATAGCCGATATTCTAGTTGACAGTAAGCGAAAGAAATGGTGCTGGGCAGGCCATGTAATGCGTAGGATGGATAACCGGTGGACCATTAGGGTACCAAGAGAAGGGAAGCGCAGTCGAGGTCGGCAGAAAACCAGATGGGATGATGAAGTTAGGAAATTTGCAGGCACAAGTTGGAATACGCTAGCGCAAGGCAAGGGGTAATTGGAGATCGCAGGGAGAGGCCTTCGTCCTGCAGTGGACATAAAATAGGCTGATGATGATGATGACATCCAGGCTACTTTGTTTTTAAAATGCTACAAAGTCAAAATACCCACACAGGCAACAATATGTAAATACAGTCAATCTTGTACAGATTATAAAGAACAACGAATATAAAATGTAATTATAATTCCCCTTGCAATCCTCATAGAAACCTATGGATTTAGAATCTCACTTTAGAAAGCAATATTTTCTATAAATTAGTGTGAAGAACCTTTTTTAGTTCATGGTAAAGATTTACTAATCGTCTAGTGCCAATTAGCCCAAAATAAGGCAGCATGCAACGTTGCTAGTAGCTTGTCTGATGCAGCATTTCAAAACTCCTGAGCAGTGGCGTAGCCAAGGGGGGGGTTGGGGGGGTTCAAACCCCCCCCGAAATTTTTTGCACCCCCCCCCCCCCCCACTAACCCACCCTTTGCTCTCGTCGCTTCGCGCTGACATATTTCAAGAAACCGGTGCTACTTTCACACTTTCATTCCTGGGCGCTTCCGTTTGGGTTGGTAATTTACAGCGAATCATGTCTGCATATGGAAAAAAACTGTCACGGTGTTTGTCAAGGCGTTGACACTCTGTGAGGTTTCGGGCGCGAATGTGGAGGCCGCATTCTGAAACAACAAATGCGCAACAAATGAAGCAACAAATGCGGCAGCCGCATTTTAGATGAAGGCGAAAATGCTCGAGGCCCGTTTACTTAGATTTAGGTGCACGTTAAAGTCCCCAGGTGGTCGAAATTTCCGGTATACATTTCCGCCGCTTCCCTTCAGGTGCCAGTTAGGCCGCGTTCGCGTAGGAACTTGGTCTCGAAGCTGGCGGAAGCGGCAAAATCTTGCAAAAATCCGCCCGCCTAGGCGGCAAAACAGGCAGAAAAACAGGCGGCGAGCCCAATTGGTCTCGGACCGATTTTTTCGCCATGGCGAAGCGGAAACGTGGCGGAAAGTCGTTCTGCTCGACCGGAAGCTACGCTAGCATGTAAACTTCCGGTCGTAACATTGAACATGGCACCAAAAGTGTAGGCTGCAATGCTGATCGATGCGATCAAGAACCACCCCTTGCTCTACGACAAGAGAAGTACTAAAACGTACTGTCAGCAATACTCGCGATAGTATTCAACTTCGCGCGACCGGAGGCGCGGCAACGAAGCCAACGGAGTCGCGTGACCCAACTTCTCGCGCTTTTGCAAAGCCAGGCGAACCCACCACCGCCGTTTCCGAGGTTTTCTTGTCTTCCGTTCATTCATTGTCCATTTCTAGAAAACAAGTAGGTAGAAGTATAAAAGCCATTTCTTCTTCCACTTCCATGACAGACAATAGTTAGGCAGATTCCTCGTTGGCGCTCCATAATTCTCCTAGCACGTGCACGGTATGTTGCAGAAGTCGCGGGGTGCTTTTCTCGTCGCGACGATAGATTGGGAGCGTAGGTCTCACGTATAGGACGCGCAGGCTTCGACGAGCCTCAACACAAAGGGCCAGCCCGGGTTTTAGCTTTGGTGTTCCCGTTGCCACTTTCATGTCCTGGAGGCGCCGAAAATAATACGAAATGATGAAATGTTATTACAACTTGTAAATAAAAGCTATTAAAGAAATATAATCACGCCTAGGCAGCAACCTGTGACACAGCGCTACCGCGCCCGTGTGAGGAGAATTACAGAACGCCAACGAGGAATTTACCGAAGGTCGCAGATGACACGCGAAATTGCGCAAGATGATCACTTTTGATGACGGGTGGGTCAGTGAATGAACATACCGCTCCAAATAATGCGATAATGAGCGCCACCACGCCGACAAACGTACGCAGACTAGATGGATGTGGACGAAAGCGGCAGCGGCGGCCGCGGTGGTAGCAAAACAAATGTGAACAACTTGGACAGGCACGGAAAAAATTTTCCGCCCGCTTTGGCCTTTCCGCCCGCTTGCCGCTTCCCAAGTGTGAACGTAGGCTTAGTCTGCGCGAGAAACGTCTCTTGTTTGCGAGTGCGCCCCTACGGTAGGCTGGTAATTACTGTTCTGTTGTTGAATCCCAAACTAGTTATTACGGAAGGATGGTAGTTGCTGTTTTGTTGTGGAATCCCAAACCAGCAATGTACACACGAAGGGGTTGATGACAGCAGTGAAATTCCACCGACTCGCAACAGAATGCACGAAACATACAGCCGACAAGCATGAATTGGTGCTGCGCGCAGTACAGCGTAAGTAAACTCTTGTTGCAGGCGCTGACAGTTCTCGTCGGAGTTCCCGCCTCCTGAGAAATTGATTATGTGCACTATGCACTGAACAAGACCGGAGTTCATTCCTGCATCACTAGTACACCAATCAGTCGAGATTCTGTGAGGTACAAGGCCGCTTCCTGTTTGCACCGGCGTAAGTGAAGCAGAAATGAGTTGCACGCACTACTTAAAATGCATACACATGCCATATCTATGCTGTGCGGTGAAATATTCTGTACAATTCTGAATCTGTTGACGTAAAGGCAATGACGGCTGCACGCTCGCACAAAGCGGAAGACACAGCGGCCCATGCACTTGCCGCAGGAAATGCAACTCTCTCGTATGAGGGAGCAGGGCGACGAAAGCTTCGAAAAAAAAAATCCTTACCCGTTTTTGCGTGTATTTAAGTTTTCTAGCGCAAAGCTAGACGCAGCGAACAAGCTATTGCTATGGGAGTAAGTATAGCCTGGTCACACGTGCATTTTCACGCGTATAGCAGTCCTTGACTTGTGAAACGCACTTCGCCCCGACGAGGACGACGCCATCTACGCTTAACGGAAATTAACAATTAATGATGTCTTCTCCGATCGCACGGGTCGTCTCAATGATGCGTTTTCGAAGACTGGACCATTCAGTGGCGCGATGAGAGACCATTGCTCCAAACGCCCACTGTACCTGTCGTCCTTACTGTATATTTACTGAGCTTACTTTACTTTTTACTTAATTTCTTCACAAGCACACACTAGAGCACTGCACGGGCCGATTTTTTCAGCCCGGGCCCGGCCCGGGCCCATTATTACGTTGGGTGGCCCGCCCGAGCCCGATCAAAACTTTTATGGCGAGACCCGGGCCCGGCCCGGGCGCGGAAATAATCTACGTTACCCGCCCGGCCCGGCCCGCCACCCCTTTACCTTAGGCCCGAGCCCGGCCCGAGCCCGACTCTAAACCGGCCCGAACCCGGCCCGAGACGAGAAAAATAATGTTTTTCAGAGTTGAGTCGCCCGAGAATAACTCACTGCACGTTACATGCACACGACCAGAAAGCCCGAGCCCGGCCCGGGCCCGGGTCAAAAAGCACACGCCGTGCCCGAGCCCAGCCCGAGCCCGTGAAAAAACAGTTCTACCCGGCCCGGCCCGGCCCACGGGCCCAGGCTTTCGGGTAAGCCCGAGCCCGTGCAGTGCTCTAGCACACACACACGCGAGGGGGGAGGGGGGGTCCCATGTCTTTGAAATACATACATAGAGGGTGCTTAAAATACCGATATTTATTATCGATCACGTCACGTAGAGAAAAGCAGACGCTCCCCCCCCCCCCCCCCGGTCGGGCCGATGAACCCCCCCCGAAAAAAATTTCTGGCTACGCCCCTGCTCCTGAGAACTATTGGCCAACTGATAATGCACCAAACTGCATGGCTGCGCTTCTAAATCAGCAGCATTGTCCGCAGTCTACTGCTGCCGCATTGCCCACTGTGCTCTCACAAAACAGCATTCACCCTGCACTCTGCGAGTAGCTCTGTACGCACAGCGTGCTGCCTATTGGTTGATGTACTATTATGCTGGAATGGAGCTACCCGCCGTGGTTGCTTAGTGGCTATGGTGTTGCACTGGGCCGGTATTTTGTAGCGATGCCTTTCCGGTAATAATGCCTTTTCGCGCTTATCGCGCTTTTTCAGTGGTCAGAGCGACTTTCCGCTCGCCTTATCGCGCTAGCGGATGGGATCAGCCGGCCTTGAGGGGTGGATGATAAGACTAGTATAGAATAAGTCATAAGTCATTGCTACAAAATCGCAGCCCTGCTTAGCACGAGGTCGCGGGATGAAATCCCGGCCACAAAAAACAAATGAAATTATGGGGTCTTACGTGCCAAAACCATGATCTGATTATGAGGCACGCTGTAGTTAGGGACTCCAGAATAATGTGGACCACTTGGAGTTCTTTAACGTGTACATAAATCTAAGTACACGGGTGTTTTCACATTTCTCCCCCATCGAAATGCGGCTGCCACAGCCGGGATTTGATCCCACAACGTCGTGCTTAGCAGCCCGACACCATAGCCACTAAACAATCACGGCGGGTAAATCCCGACCACGGCGGCCGCATTTTGATGGGGGCAAAATGCAGAAACACCCCTTTACCGTGCTTTGGGTGCACACTAGTGCTTGCAAATATCCGTCAAACCGGCTATCCGGTTTAACCGGAGGGAAGTGAATCCGGTCTCGAAAACTGGTTAACCGGTTATCCGGTTTTCAAGAAACGGATATTCTGGATAACCGGAATAAATAACCGGTTAGCCGGATAATCGAATATTCGGACACGAATATTTGGTGACACCAATAGCTTATCCAAATTTTCAGTTCTATTGCATGTATCCCGATGCCACATGCGCAGCTCATTCATTCATCTTTTGTAATATGATGTTTATCAGACGGCTCAAAATGTGCCCGTGCGTTTTCCACGCAATACTTATATCCGCTGTTACAGTTTGGGACGAAGCATCGGCGCCCCATTTTCGATAATCAGTGAACGCATCCACAGCGAGGAGGAGGGAAAAACATTTATTAGACTTACATCGTAGAGGAGCAGTGGAGGAACTGCAGAACTATTCTGACTGCGCAAAGTGAGCGGCAGACTCTGCTCTACTCTGCTGTTCCGTCTGTCCACGTCTCCCCAAACGTGCCGCAGAAATATAATGACATTTTGTTTCCCCGCACAATAGCTATGTATCGCATACTCTGATCGGCTCATTTTATGGTGCATGACAATAAAGTAGAACAAATTCTCGTTTTTTGTTACGCCAGAAAACTTAAAAAGCACCAAGTGCAGTTTTTTTATATGCACATGGTTAGGGTTGCAGATGGTCTGCTCTTTCGATACGAACCTGGCTACAATCACAGATAGTCTGATCTTTCAAGTGTGCTAGTTTCTTGCTCTTTTTTTTTTATTGGTATGATATGAGGAGATGTTGACGCACAAATAAGGCGCCGGCTACTCCTTAGCTCTTGAATGGGTCTTACCTACATTGAAAACTCTTATTGCCGCATAACAAGCATGTGATCCTGAATTTAAATCTTGAAAAAAAAATGTTTATACCAACACGGTCTACAGGTCTTCTATTTCTTGAGTGCAAAGCGCGCTGGCGCAAAACTTTCTGTGGCATCCGACAACCCAGTGCAAGCGGCCAGTAGCAGACGATGCCGGGCGCCGTCCTAGGGGGATTGTTTTTTTTCCTTCCATGATCGCGGCTCCACTCGCCCCGCTCCGACCGTGAGGGAAGTAGTTCTTTGCCGCGCCAACGTTTGCCACCCGCGAAGCACGTCTGAAGCGGCGCGTCTCCTCCTCGCCGAGTGTGACATTCACGACAAGTGCGAGCGTTGGCGCCGGCCCATAGTTTCACCTCCTGTTATTGTTTCTCCGTGGTCACTGTTCAGTAATGCACGTAAAAGTAATCAGCTCGTATAATATGACTATACTTGGACCATATTTCTGATCAGTGACGTTAACGCATTTAGACCAAGATCAAAGGCAGCCAGAGCTAAGGCTGTATGCTTATTAACTTTGCCAATTTGTACACCTGGTAGCAGTGGTTTCATTTTAGAAATAACACATCTATATATGCAGAAACATCAATGTAAATTTCGAATGAATGGCTAAATACTACGAATTATGCGGCTGTTCAGAATCCCCAAATAAACAAAAAAGATGTGACTGACCCTTCTATGTAAAGCAAAGTGGCCCTCATTACAACAAGGGCAGCAAGTCCGCTTATTACGTAAAAAAAATTTGCTTTTAAATCTACCTATTTAATTTTTTGCAGGAGATGTCTACTTAGTGCTGTTTTTACCTTCTCATATAAGCCGACATTTTGTTCCTAAAATTGACCCAAGACGGTACAATGTCAGTATCACGAACAAGTGATGACTGCTTTTCTTTTTCAAGAACTTGTGGTTGTGATCGAAATTCTTTAACGTGTAGATAATTCTCATTGGGGCACTAAATAGTGTTTTAAAAAAAGTGTTTTAAATACCTTCTTGGGGTAAAATCTTAAGCGTGAATGCTATCTTCGCTCGAAAATAATCTCGGAGCGCACACAGATGCTCAACTAGAAGAAAGATGCAAGCCGCCCGGTTCTGTTATATAGCCTCCTTCATTCAACAGACATATATTTATAGGATGAAAAGTACTCGCAAACTCTAAGACATCGTGAGAATTATAGAAGATTTATTTATTCCCTATCTAGAATCAAGCTTCAACGCGCGAGCCTATGACGACATTTTACACATTCACTTATGTGGTTCAGTCAATAAAAACAGTTCTTACATCAACGAATCTGAGGAGACGGCTACTTTCTTCACGTACAAGGAGGTCCTGCCTTTAACATCTAACTGTGATAGGAAAACAGTTAGATCAAAGGCATACAAAAGCTAGAAAGAGTTCAGAATTTGGCCGTTCGTTTCGTTTTTAATGACTATGGTAGGTTTTTCAGTTGGTCAAGTGCGAGAAACACTTTGCGCTGGGACCCACTTCAAAAACGTAGGGAAGTTCTTCGGTTAAAATTTTTTCATAACATATTTCATTGAACTGGAATTGACCGAACCCAATATATATCTAGCCCTGATTATGTGTCCGTCCGAAGAGGCCATTTGCTCAAAGTTAAAGAATACAGGTGCCGGACTGACCTCTTCTAAATGTCTTTCTTTCCCCAAACAATTTCTGACTGGAACAAATTGCCTGAGTGTCCATAACATCAAATGACTCATTTTCTTCCTTGCTGTGAAATTTTTATGTTTAATAATTTTGTGTTTTTCCTATCTCAATGTTGTTGTTTTTTTTCGCCGCCTGAGCGCGGTAGTACATTCTGCACCTTTTCCTTCTTCAACCCCCCCACTGTAATGCCAGAAATGGCCCTGTGAGTACTGTGATAAATAAATAAATAAATAAATAAATAAATAAATAAATAAATAAATAAATAAAACAAAAACTGGGTTTTTCAAGCTTAACGTGCTATTTCTTAACTAGAACTCACTTGAAACGTAGATATGTCGGGGAGGGTCGTCGAGTCTCACGAGGTTAAAGCACGCCCGTGCGGCGCAAAATATTTTGCAGATAAGAACTATTGCGAAAGTTTGATCAAATTAATTGCTTGTAATCAATTATATTTTCCGCAGTTTGTAAGTGATTGATTAATTTTTACTCGGTAACGGTCGCTGTAATTCTATTAATCAGTCAAATTGCTGAAGAAGAGATATAACAGGCAATACATCACGGAGCACATAACTTGAACTATACTAGAACGCCCGCAGTTGTGCCACCAGCATCCTTGTGGTTGCACATTTTCGGAAAGGCAAACCAGGGCACTCCGTATCCGTTGCCTCATCCTAACGCTCATCTACCACATGTTGGACGACCAAATGAACCAGCGCTGTTATGATTTGATAGCGGTGACTACACCACCTTTTCATTAGCCCTCCCGAGAGCACCTACTCCGAAGGAGTCCGAGTTCTAACAACTATAAAGAGCGCCGCTTCATAGAGGATGCAGACACAAGCACCGCGGCTCTGCAACCAGCGTCTCGTGCCCAAGGTGTTTCGTATACGTTAAAGAGCGCCCTTCCCTCTTGCATGCACATGGTGAGAGTTTTCAGTATTATTGCTGATGATTTTAAAAAATGGAGTGAGAATGACAGACAGAAATGTTCAAGTGCACTTGCAGAGTGACGATAAACAAGGTGTGCAGGGCCACAGAGGACGCATTGAAATAGCTAGGTGAGCTTCGTGTACTTACTATATTCGTGTAATGTAGTGAAATAGCTAGGTGAGCTTCGTGTGTTTACTATATTTGTGCAATGTTAATAAAAATTGGGGCGAACGTAACGTGGAAATAAAATACCATCTTTCAATAATCTGTCAAAAACATTGATGGGGGTGTAATTGGCAACTGCGATCAGTTACATTTTTGAAGGAAGTAATTGTAATTGTTACGGGCAACTTTTATTTTTTGTGACGTGTAAAAATCTGGCACAGTGTCACTGCTAGTGACACTGTGCTAGTGCGGTTTTACAGAGTGAAGCAATTCTGAAAGATAAAATTCAGAAAGGAAAGGTAAGGAGGTTAACCAGAGCAGATATCGGGTTCGCACGAGCAGTTACAAAAAAAGAAAGCCGGCAGATCCCACGCCCTGTGGGGAATCGGCGTTATGCGAAGCAGTGTGGCAGTGAAGCAATGCCTACCAAGTTAATGAAACGACCATGAAATCACCAAGACATAGGCAGCTTTTTCATGTCCTACATGACAGGCATGTCATGACATTCGACCTATCATTTGTGTCCAACCCATTCCAGTGGCTTTCGAGTGTTCATCTTTTTTCGCTGAGTCATTGTCATTTTTGCTGAGACATGCTATTGACTAGTACTTCTACCATCATCCTTTAGTGTTTCCTTCACTTAATACCCGTTCCGAATCCATGTCAGAGGTTTTTGAGTGTTAATCATTTTTCGCTGAGTAATTGTCGTTTTTGCTGAGTCATGGTCATGACGACTTCTACCATCATCCTTAAGTTTTTTCTTCACTTAATGCCCACATCCGAACCCATTCCAGCAGTTTATTTAGTGTTAATCTTTTTTCCCTAAGTCATTGTCATCTTTTGCTGAGTCAAGGTCATTATTGAGTGATTATTGTATTCTACTATCATTATCGATACTATCATAACCGTACTTGCACCCATTACCATCATTAATTATCGATTCGTAGCCACTCTGGGTATTTTATTTTCGCCCATGAGAGTTCTTCACCAACACCAACACACACCAACATGTTCTTCATACACAATTGTAATGCTATGACAATTTTGGTACGTGCCAAATTACCGAAACGACCATGAGAGCACCAAGACATATGCGGCTGTTTCATGACCTACATGACACACATGTCATGATATTCATGTCATGCCCTATCATTTATGTTCGTCATACACTCTTGTCATAGTATGCCAATTTTGGTACCTACAGAGTTCACGAAACGACCATGAGAGCACCAAGACGTGGGCGACTATACAGATACTATCAAAGTTGCAAATGTTTACCAAAAAATGCTTCGCAATTAATAGCTACAAATATAAGAATACTAGAGAGAAAGAGACGTAATTTCGGCACAAGTACAGAAGAACAAATATCCGGCTAGCCGAATATCCGATCCGATCCGATTCGGATACTATTAACCGAATAACCAAACGAATAACCGATCACTCCGGTTACCTGGTTATCCGGTTTTCAAGTTCGAATAACCGGATAACCGCTTTTTCCGCAAAACCGGTTTGATGTTGCGGCACTAGTGCACACTAAAGAACCCCAGTTGGTCGAAATTAATTTTTAGTCCCCTACTACGGCATTCCTCATAATCAAATTGTGGTTTTGGCACATAAAACCCCAGAATTTTTAGAATGGAGCTACACTACATGGCTTGCAGTGCATGGAGGAAAGATGCATCTGTACATGCTGCATCATCTGACCTGTAGTGCTCTGTTGTTGTTGCGATAAACTGGCCCACTTGCACAGTCAAGGCATGCTTTGTGTCCATATCTTATAGCGACTCATTTCATTTTATATTCCTTTCATCATTCATCATTAGCTCATATAAAGCCGCATCACGGTTCTTGCCTCTGGCTTTGTACAGTGCTTCTCACCGACACCAGCGTATAGAGATGCAGTGGCGGAACTACTGCTACATTGCGCCAAATCTGCTACAAACTGCGAAAGCTGCTACATGCTGCTAGAAAAGCCTGACTTTGGCAGAAATTGCGACATGACAGCACCAAAAGGGGTTCCAAAGTGTCTATAGTTCTGCTGGTAGTGCGTGTGAAAACAAAATCTAAACTTTTGCATTCATGCATGGATGATTGCATGTCAGTATATCCGATTATGAATTGGCATCCCTTGCCGGGGTTCGAAAAACAGCGAACAAACAAAGTAGACTGCTGCCTAATTTAACATTTGTTTATGAAAAGAAAAAGAAAGAAAAAAGACCGGCTTGATGCAACAAGTTTTTTATGAATCTGCTGCTCAATACCTGCTTTCTAGATTTACGTTAGATATTACTGTACTCAAGGAGTACACTCCCAGCCGGAGAGTTGAGGTGAGATGCACAAGTGCACCTACATTAATTCACAGTGCTGTGACGTCACTCACAGTGACACATGACTTGGAGAATTATATAAGGCAACGGCAGTTATTTGTTTGATCTGTTGCTTCAGTAGATGAATTAAAGTTTCGAGAAATAATAAAACATAAAAAGCGAATGTCTGCGTGTCTTTGTTTTACTTCATACCATAGCAAGAGAGATGTATTTCCATTTTGTCTGCTTGTTCAAACGTCGTGCAGGCGTGTGCACAGAGAACGAAACTATGTCCTTTTCTACTGTGTTCCAACGTGCGATCATGCTCTTTGGTTTGCTCGCGTCTACCTCGGTGTTCATCTGGCACTGACTTATCATACCGCTAGTCTGGTCTGGTGCCAGTGGTACAACGATGCGGTGTATCACAGTGGTTTTTTCTTGCACTGTGAAGCTGTACCAAGATGGATTACCAACTAGCCCAGCTACAAGATCTTCTAGACAAAATTTTTTTCGTGTGTCATTGTGCCTCTTTTATCAGTGCAAAGGAAAACGCTGTGGGGAAAGAACAGCATAAATGGCCACACAAGCTGCAGTAAAATTGCAAGCAGTGTCGGCATACACCCCTTGCTTGGTAGGCAGAGGCGCATAGTTTTTTCCTCTATGGTTTCACGCCTTCAGAGTGTGGCAGCTATTGCTTCTGTACGTCGGTGAGCTCGCCCTGCATTTCGTGAACTGGTTCATACCAGTGCAATGAAAGTTCCATGTGCACGCGGTAGAAGCTGCGCATTGTGAAGCTGAGGGAGATTTTCATGGCATTGTCGCCAAGGATGAGGGTTGGATCTATTGTGCACACCTGGATACACAATGTGTAGCTTGCAACCACACGGACAAGCAAATGTAGTAGGAGCACAATTTCTAACGAACTGTGAAGAGGTTTATTTGCAACCGACGTGGCACCCACCTGAGTTCGTGTTTGCATTCTGGCACAGCTTATAAACGATGTAATGCATAAGCAAACATTGCATTAGGTTAAAGTTGTGACCTGTCCACTGCATAAACATAAAACATTGCATGACATTATTGTAAGTTGCATAAGATGAACCTAAAGAGAATGGTTCGCATCGCATTTAGTTGTGTACTAGGCAGAACCTTGTAGGTATTTGTTCAACCCTGATAACCTCCTAACTTCATTTAATTCTGCAATGTTTCATTAAACAGAGAAGCAATATTGTTGAGTCTACCTTGCTGTACTGGTGAAATGAAAAGCACACTACTTCTGGGGAAAGTGCAGGCGATGGACCTTCCATGCCCCGAGGGTCATGGCCATCTGAGACAGGCAATAGCAAGCTCCTGCTTTGCACTGGTCAAAGGGATTTTTGTGCCACTCTTGATTCAAGTGAAAGTTGCCAGCTTTCTAGGCGATAACCTTGCCTTTACCTCTCTCTGGCACTGCCACTGTTGCTTCATTCCATCAGAGATTGAACAACAGAGATGCCTAAACTTGTGGAAAATAAGTTTATGCACACAGCTATTTACTTTAAAAAAAGTTACATTCAGATGAGAAGGTAAACACTTGATCTGATGCATTTGGCCGAGCCAAGGATGCAGAGCACTGGGGTGCTACTCTGGACATCCGCGAATTCTGCCATATTGTCATATCTTGTCTGATTGGCCCAGAGGGCTGCACTGCATCGGCTCAAAATGTTGCCATTACAGAATGTTCAGAATAGCACCCTTGCACTCGCATTAAGTACGACAGTGGGGGTATGGAAGCTCAGTTTTGATGGCTCTTCCCATACAGCCCCAAAATAAAGCACAGCACACCAGTGACTTGATTCTGTGAAGCACGTCCGTTTTTCTACCCACATGGCCTAGAACACTGACAAGAAGAAAAAAAAGAGGAGGAACAGCCTATGCCTAAAGAGGTGCCATTCATGCCATGTTGTTCCCAGAACCTTCTAAGGCAAATTGGCCTGACGAGAAACTGCCACCGAAGCCATTATGTTCCCCAAATGTCCACTGGCAAAGTGACAGCAGGCCCTGAATGTTGGCCAGTTCTCTAAGTACGGGAACACACTATGGTAAATGCTTTTTACCTCAGCTGGTTTCCATCCTGTGGTCTCACGTGAACGTCCTTAAAGGGAAGTTTTGCATTGTTTTTGCATTGTTTTGCTTTTTTTGTGACCTATCTAGTTGAACAGTGGAAAAAAAAAAATTATGCACTGAAGATCTATTGCACATGTTAGAAACTGTTAAGTGAAGCTTTCATGAAGCAGCTAATTAAATGCTATGAAACTAAATGCAGTGCATTGAGCTGTCTTTATTGACATTCTATGCAATGTGTAATTTCATGCAGTGTTTATATCTATGTACAACGCAGGTCACAATTTTAATGTCATGCAATGTTTATCTTCATGAACTGCAACATTCGTAAGCTGTGCCAAAATGCAAACAGCAGTCCATGCAAATGCACACCGCAACACTGTTGATGCAGTGATGCTGCAAGGATGAAGGCTAGGGCAGAATGGTGAGGAGAGGTTGAAGTATGATGTAAAAGGTTAACTATTATTTGCTCGTTTCATGCCTGCCTTTGGCCAAATGGCAACTAGTGTGCGCAGGCTCTGTGATGTGCTATTTATGCCAATCATCTCAAAAAGTTATTGGGTGTTAGCACCAGAGAAATAAGCGTGCAGTTGTGTCTAATAGTTAGAGCATCAAGCTGTTCTGGAAAACTGAGGTTCAATCCTACCATCAGACATGTAATTCTTTTACTTTCTCCATGGAAACTATTCAGCAAGACAGCAGCTGCAGCAGTCGGCAAAGTCCAGGAGGGTTCTTTAGGAAAGCTTTGTTTGAGTAACTTTTTCTCGCAGGTTTACCAAAAACTTTTTTGAGGGTCACTAATGGGTAGAAATGTACACTAAAGCATTTTGCTGTGAAAATGTGCCATGGCAAGCAGTTATTTGTTTCACCGTCATGTGTAACCAGGGTGATAAGGGAGCTGGCCACACTGAAGCATGGGACAAGGACAATCACTGGGAGTACTTACTCAGTGCAAATTTTCTCTCCACTTAAACATAAAATTTACATTTAAATACATCATAATCTAGAAGCTCATTAGTGTACCATTAGCTTGGGAAGTAACCCAGGAAATAAATAATGCTAATAAAAAGCAGAGGCTGACCGTTGCAACTAGTTATACCCGGAAGGCTAGAGCACCGGCTTAAATGAAACAGAACTGCCGACATTTGGGGAAAGCCCAGGGCTGTGTGTGCTACAGGTTGAGGCCAGTGGAGCGACTGAGCATAGCATTGCTCCACGTCTGACCTGCTTTTGCCAACAAACCAGGCACTAATGAAACGAGTACTAATGCTGTTGTGTAGAGCCAGTGTGGGTGTGCGTTTGTACGCAGGTGAAGCAGTTCTTTGGCCAAGTGGAGTTGCAGTCTGGCCGGCTGGCCCTGGACCAGGCACTGGAGCGCATCCGCTCAAACATCTTCTGGGCTGAGCACGTGGAGCCACAGCTGCGCCAGTGGCTGCTGCAGCTCCCGACCACCTAGGCAACCAGAGCACTGCGTGCATGTCACGAGGGCCTTCATCTTTAGGACCAGAAGCATCTCTGCTATGTATACTCAAAAGAAGTTTGGGGCATATCTTGTCCTCAAACAATAATCATCATCCGATGTCTTGCTTAATTGCCTCTCCTTTCTTGAAAACAGATGCCGTTCGTGGCCTGGAAGTACCGGGCGTTAAAGAATGGAAAGGCATGCTAAATAGATGACGATTATTGTTAGGGGACACGACGATAAACCACAGGGTGCTAACTTTACTTGGAGGGTACTTGACAGCCACATGCAAAACTACAAGTCCGCAAGTATTTGCCTTCTTTCTGCAGGGTTCGTACAGGGTTCCAAGGCAAAAATTCAAGGATATTCCAGGACTTTCCAGGACCTGTAACAGGTTTTTCAAGGACTCAAACAGGTATCCAAAGTAGAATTTCTTTACTCTAACATTTCCAAAAGTGACTAGTTTTATTGCACTTACAATAAATAAATGTATATCACAATTATAATAAAAGGTCTAGCCTTGATAACTTCTCATGATCACAACACAAAATGAAGGCTTACAACAGCGGATGAGATTTCTCCAGTATAGGCTGGGTAAAGTTCACCAAAAATATTCAAAACATTCAGCATAGGGTTATTGCGCTAAATTAAAAAGAAATAAATGTATATCCCAATGATGTTAATATTGTGTAGCCTTGATCACTTTGCAAGTTCACAACAATACCGAACAAAAAAAAGTTCTCAAAACACACTGAATGCTCTCAACAGCTACTCTGACTTCTCCAGTATTAACTGGGCAAGTTTACCGAACATTTCCAAACCTTTCAGTGTAGCCTTGCTACAAATCCATTATATTATAAAAAATAGATGTACATTATATTGCAATTTTGTATAACATGTCTTGATCATTTCTCAAGTCCGCAATATTAAAAGGTAACACAAGAAGCACTCACAACAGCTCTCAGGCTTCTGCAGTATTAGCTGGGTTGGTTCATCAAACATTTCCAAAACATTCAGCATAACGTTATTGCACTTATAATATCATAAATAATATTATAACAAACCTCCACCCGAAGGCACAAAGGCACTGAGCATTAGTGGTAAAGTTGCTCCACTATCGCTCTCTTTAGCTTCACCTTGCGCGCAAGAGGGAAAGTGGGAAAAGGCAGACCCACGAGCGAGGAGTCAAACGAGCAATAGGATGAGGAAAGCAGCGTAAACACTGCCAGCCGAGCCAGCACCCAAGTGCGGCACGCATCTCTCACTCCGCACGGTTTGACGTGGTGAAGCCTTTTATTTTTTCCCCGCAGTTCTGCAATACGGAACCGTGCGTGCTTGTGCCAGCGTATTGCTTCTGAAATGGGGAGTATGTGATATCGATGCCGATCTACCACAGAAAGGAGGTCGCAATGTCGATATCAGAGTGCATTGCTCACGAAATTCAAGGATTTTCAAGGAAGGAAAAAAATTCCACGACTTTCAAGGGCCTTGAAAACGCACTTTTCAATTTCAATGGTTTTCAAGGATTTCAAGGACCTGTACGCACCCTGTTTCTGCAGCATGTAATTGCAGGGTGCTTTCCTATAGGATCTGGACAGCATCCTGTGTTTGTGCTGCACAGGAAAAGCTACAGTGCATTGTTGCCGGACACCAACTGTGTTGGTGTGTCCTGTAGTACTTCAACATTTTGCAGTGGTTTGCGCAAAACAAGAGCAACCTAGCCATTCAATATAGTTCTCAACATGCCATTTCAGAGCTAACAATAGTCCACATTACTGTCTTAGACAAAGTAAAATATTTTGCAGTTGCACATTCTTAGAGGCTGCATTAGAAGTTAAAAGGATGAAAACTGAACATGAGTCTGAGCTTAACTTCTTTATAGATAAAAATATTAAATGTGATTAGCATTCTTAGGACACTTCACCCACTTTCTGGTATCTGTGCTGGTATCTAAATGTTTTACTTTCATGCCAACTTTTGTAACGGTGTATGTGCCTCTTCAGTGACAAAAAAAATTTTTTTATTTATCCAGTGCTGGGTGGAATGAAAACCATGTCATGTCTATTCGTACACTTTTGTATGAATTCTTTTGTCTGTTTATTCGTACACTTTTGTCATGTGTGGACTTCGTGGCGGTGTTGTTAGATGGTGCAGCGTGTCTATTTCAGCATTGCTTCAATGCTAATGGCATTAACGTCGTGATTTATTGCAAGATTGTTTCAGCCAAAATTCTTTCTTAAATGCACAAAGTTTTTGTGTTGTGAGAATGCAAAAAAATAATATTTCATTGCATTTGCTGCCTTGAGGTTTTTAAAGCAGAACTGAATGCAGGGATATAATGAAAAAGTGTGCTGTTGTCTCTCCATTCTATCACCAGTTGCTTTTTTTAAACTTGGAAAATGCATTAATGGCACGTTGTAAAACATTTGTGATTGTAGAAATCATTGTGTGCGTGGCAACTACATGTATTGCAGGATTGTGTTTACGTGAGCTAGTTCGTGAATGATAGTAACTTAGCTAGCCACTGTAAAGATTGCTGCTGCGTGCCAGATTTTTGGTGTTGTGTCATAAAAGGATATAGGGAGCAAAAATAATGTGATGTACGGGAAGCGCACGCAATTTTGAAAAGAGGCAATGAATGTGTAAGCATGCTATCACTGAACTTGCATGAAAAGGAGTTGTTTCTTTCATTTTCAAGTCAACAGTGGTCACATGGTTGTACGTGTATGTTTTGTTGTTGTTTCCCTTTCCTGTTGTGTATGCACTTTTTCTGTATATATGGAGTTGGCAAAAAAATAAATGCAATGGTTGCTAGTCAGCTTTTCGTAGTATCATTCTGTGTCACATCTTTGCACTGTTTTCTCTTAGTTAGTCAACTACATGTGCAGCACATATGTGCACTGTGCCACATGTGCATGTTCATAATTCCTGATACTGACCACCTTATGGCCCACACTTGCTTCAAAAGACAGCATGCAAGGGCATAGGCAAGTTGGTCATGTTACTTGCTTGCTGCCTACCAAGTTAGCAGGAATAAACATTCTCCTTTCAGTACTCATGTAGTATTGTTCCCAGCTCCCAACACAATACTTTTTTTATGGCAAGGATACGGGATTATATGAAATCCGAAGCATGAATAAAATTGGCACTGGCGTAAAAAGCTGGTGGCTTCTGTAATTGCGCAGTGCAGGAATCCTGAAATTGGCATCATGGCAGCTGGCACTTCATCGGCCACAACAAGCCTCTCGATGAGGTAAGGGAGTGACTCTCTTGTATGAGGAAGGCTGCACTCTTACCTGTTGGTCAGTGAGAGTGCCAAGTAATGTTCATACTTCATTGATTCTCATCGGTGCAAAGACATCTTAGTCAGAAAATTGATGTGGGTCCAGTTAGAAAAATTCCAACATCCACCAGTTGAATCATCCACGAATGTTCCTATGACTTGTAGTGGCGTCATTGATGCTGCCTGTTCCAGGAAACTGTAGCACTTCACTTGCAACTCGTGTTACTACTTTCTGGCAACGTAGAACTAAACCCTGGCCCTGCTGATGAATGGGCATCTTTCTTAAAATCTATAAAACAAATAAAGGACGCAAATGGACTCGCCGAGCGAGCAATACAAGTTGTCAAACAATTAATAAAATTATTTCCACACTCGTAGGCACGTGCAGCTGATTATTTTTTAGAATCATCTCTTCAGTGCCGTTCCGCAACATATGGGTGACATACTTGTCGTCATCTTGGTTCCAAATTGGCGGTCTTGACAAGGTGTCTGCGTCTGGTAATTTTTCTCTTGGCCTGTGAGCGACATCAAAGGCAAATCCGCCTTTTTCACGGCTTGACGGCGCATGCGCCCTGCCCTGGTGGATTAGTCGCAAAACGTTTTGGAAGGGTCGGGCGCGCGGACCAATCTCGGGGGTAAGCCCTCCGGGGGGAAAAAAGCGCTTGGACGCGCGCTACTGCAAACACTCGTGCCGTGTACCGTGTTGAAACTCCACTGGTAGCTCTACGTCGGTGTGGTACTGAAAACGTACTTTAAAATAGAAAGCGGCGAGGGTTTCGTCCGGCCTGCACAGGGAACCACATATATATAGTTGCCGCCTTGCATTGATGGCTATAATAGTAAATTTATCGATAAACCCCTGCATTACAGTTGGACGACACTTAAAGACATAACGTTGCTGACGAAGACTTCTTGCAGCGCCGGTCCTTGTTTGCTGGTAGTGGCAGCGTGTGCCTGCCTACGAGACTGACAAGTCACAGGTGATATCTCGTATGTGAGGCTGGTGACTTGGCGAAGAACTCGGTATGGGCCGACGTATTGTGGCAGCAGTTTTTCGCAAAGGCCGACGCAACGGGAGGGTACCCAAAGCAGGACAAGGGACCCAGGGCTGAAATGAGCGTCCTGACGACGACTGTTGTAACGGTGCTTCTGGATAGTCTGAGATGCCAGAAGACGGTCACGGGCAATACGACGTGCTGTGGCTGCGCGAACAATGGCGTCGTGAGCATAGAACGTGGTAGTGGTGGCATAAGAAGGGAGCAGTGAGTCAAGAGGCAGGAGAGAGTCACGGCCATATAGTAGATAGAACAGGGAATAACCAGTGATATCGTGACGCGAAGAATTGTATGCAAATGTCACGAAAGGTAAGGTGCAGTCCCAATCTCAGTGATCATCAGACACGTACATCGAGAGCATGTCCGTGAGTGTACGGTTGAGACGCTCTGTAAGTCCGTTTGTCTGTGGGTGGTGAGCCGTCGTGAACTTGTGGGACGTTGAGCAAGAGCGAAGAAGGTCGTCGCAACCTTAGAAAGAAAACAGCGGCCTCTATCAGTGAGTAGCTGACGTGGGGCACCATGATGAAGTGATTCATGGAGGAGAAAATCAGCCACATCAGTTGCGTAGCTTGTTGGGAGGGCCCGCGTTATGGCATAACGCGTGGTATAGTCCGTCGCAACAGCCACCCACTTCTTGCCCGAGGATGAGGTTGGAAATGGGCCAAGGAGGTGCAGGCTGACGAGGAAAAATGGTTCACTGGGGATATCGATAGGCTGAAGGTGCCCAGCGGGAGACAATGGAGGCTTCTTGCGGCATTGGCAAAGTTCGCAGGCAGTGACGTAGCTTCGAACAGAGCGATATAGCCCAGGCCAGAAAAATCATCTGCGCACACGGTCGTATGTACGGGAGAAACTCAAATTACCAGCGGTAGGTGCATCGTGTAACTGCTAGAGAATGGTCGAGTGCAGATGCTGGGGAACGACGAGCAGCAGTTCAGCACCATGTTGATTCATATTGCGTCGGTATAAGGTCCCAGTCCTGGAGAACAAACATACGGAGAGAAGCATCCTGTTGCTCCGAGGTAATGCGTTCGATGATGGATCGCGAATATGGGTCCCAATGCTGCTCATCGGCAATGCGTGAGAAGTCGGAGATCGACAAAACGCAGGTATCGATATCGGTGCCATCGGGTGGGTCGACAGGGTAGCGGGAGAGGCAGTCGGCATCCCTATGTAGCCGCCCAGATTGGTAGGACACGGAAAACATGTACTCTTGCAGGCGTAAAGCCCAGCGGCCAAGACGGCCTGTTGGGTCTCTGAGTGAGGATAGCCAACATAAGAGATGATGATCTGTCACGACGGTGAAATGTCGACCGAACAGGTAAGGGCGGAACTTAGCAATGGACCAAACAAGGGCCAAGCATTCACGTTCTGTTATGGAGTAGTTTCGCTCTGGTGCAGAAAGAAGACGGCTAGCATACGCGATCACGCAATTGGTGTCCCGCTGTCATTGGGATAAGATAGCGCCAATGCCATGGCCGCTTGCATCAGTGCAAACTTCTGTGTAGGCATGCGGATCAAAATGACCCAACACGGGTGGATTGGTAAGGCGACTGATAAGCGTTGAAAATGCTTCAGCCTGGTCGGGTCCCCAACGAAAAGTGGTGTCCTTTTTCAGGTCTGTGAGAGGACGAGCGATTTCGGCAAAGTTCTGGATAAATAGCCGAAAATAGGAACACAGCCCTAGAAAACTGCGAACATCGGTAGAAGAACGCGGAAGTGGAAACTCACCAACGGCACGAACTTTGTCAGGATCAGGCTGGACGCCAGAAGCGTCAACCAAGTGACCAAGTACTCGTATTTGGCGGCAGCCGAAATGGCATTTTGCAGAATTGAGTTGTAGGCCGGCACGTCGAAAAACATCAAGGATAGCTGAGAGTCGGTGGAGGTGGCTCTCAAACGTCGGTGAAAAAACGATGACGTCATCAAGGTAGCCGAGGCATGTGGTCCATTTGAATCCGCACAGAAGAGAGTCCATCATGCGCTCGAAGGTAGCAGGGGCATTACACAGTCCAAAGGCATCACTTTAAATTGGTAGAGACCATCTGCGGTGACGATCGAAAGGCGGCCTTTTCGCGATCTGGTTCATCCACTGCGATTTGCCAGTAGCCAGAGCGCAAATCAATCGATGAAAAATAACTGGCACCGTGTAAGCAGTCCAGCATGTCATCAATACGCGGAAGCGGATACACGTCTTTTTTCGTAAACTTATTCAGGTGACGGTAATCGATACAAAATCTCCAGGTATTGTCCTTCTTTTAACCAAAACGACAGGTGACGCCCACGGACTGTAGGAAGGCTCGATGATATCTTTGGAGAGCATTTTGTCCACCTCCGTTTGGATCACCTGACGTTCAGCCGCTGACACACGGTAGGTCCTCCGGTGTACAGGAGGACCTACCATCCCATCACCTGCAGTGAGGATGGGATGGGTGTAAAGCCCCGGGGCTTTAGATGGGTGACGACACGGGTGCGACCTAGCGGGCGATTTCCAAAATCAAAGATGTCTTCATAGGACATCAGAATGCGGCGAAGGGCGTCGGCGTAAGCAAGTCGTAGGTCAGTAGCTATCATGGGCGTAAACTTGTCGTTGCGTGAAGTAGGACGGTCGGAAGCTGCAGCAGTGTCAAATCGTGGTTCGGGCGTAAGAGCAGCTACTCACACTCTTCCAAAGGGGACAGCAAAGCGAGAGATACACCCTCAGGAAAAAATTTGCAGACACGAACCAAAGTTCAGAAGGGGAAGCCACGCTCGATTGTAGACAATTGGAGTTACAATTGAGCTTGGTAGTGCTAATTGTCGTGCCACGAGAACGTCGCAAAGTGGGGACACCACGTAAAGACCATCTCAATCAATCAATCAATCAATCAAATCTTTATTTCCAACAATTTGTTGCAATTTGTTGGGGGTCCTTCAGGCGAAAAGCTGTGTAAACAGCTTGAAAGTGCCTGAAGGCCCTTTATGACAGCACTACAGACAGCGTACAACAAAATAAAGCATATAAGCGTCCCAGGTAGCACAAACCCATCTAGAAGACGTCTACATTTGGGCTTCTTCAAGCCAAGAGGTTGTCTACTATCCGGCTTCTACAAGCCGAGTAATAGCCTTAGAACTCCTCAAGCACTCCTGAAGCCAAGCTAATGCTCCCTCCGTATTCGTCTTGGGGAAGTCTTGGCAAGCTGTTCGTTAGACTATCTGTAGAACTTTTGTATAAAGGATTATTTTGCTTGCCGGAAAAATTATGCAATCCACCTTGCAAAAAAAAGGTTAACTAATGCATATGTTAACCATGCACTAATTCAGATCGCTGGTCCTGATATGCTTTTCTTCTAACCAGTCTTGTGATTCAGGATTTCTAGGAAATGTAGATATATTGAATGTGACTGGCTTTAACTTCAAAACTAAAACACACCAGAGCTAGTAAGCTGAAAAGTTGAGTATAATGGTCTAAATTCATGCTTTTGCAAAGGCATAAATATTAAAAGGAGCCACATAGATTCCACAGTTTGTAATAAAATCTGTGAAGGTATAATGTTGAGAGGCCGTGTGCGACATGCAATTTCTAGTGCTGTTCACTTGCAAAGTGTATTAATGTTCTTGCGAGTCTATTCATTTCGGAAGAATGTTATTTCAGTGCATAAGGGACATTGTTGGCATATGTATGTATACATGTTTGCATGTCACAGATGGGCTCTCACTATTATACCTTGACAGATTTCATTACCAAACTATGGAATCTATGCAGCCTTTAATATTTATGCCTTTGGAAAAGTATGCATTTAGCACATAATACTGAACTTTTTTCAGCTTAGTAGCTTTGCGTGTTTTTATTTTGAAGTTAAAGCCAGTCGCACTCAATATATGTACATTTCCTAGAAATCCT
>NC_051159.1:27933897-28041706 GCF_013339745.2 Dermacentor silvarum
TACAGTATTTTGAACCAGAGCGCGTGCGGCGAAGTGGGAGGCACCGTAGCAGACGACGCGCAGTCAACTCCGCCTCTGGCGCTGATTGCGCTTGCGCCGCAATACTTCGCGCGGCGCCCGCTTGGTGGCCCAAAGAGAGCGTCCACGCGTGCCGCGTTCCCTCTAACAGTGGCCACTGTACATATTTTACTGAAACACATGTTCTACCTCGCAGAATTATTTTTTATTGCGATAGCAATTATATGGACACTTCCACCGGATTTCTGCCGCCGGCATCGCCGTCGCCGTGAGGTTCCGTATAGATAAAATCTTCGCCGCGCGCCGTATGCCCGAGTGGAAGCGTGCGGGGACGCACCCTGTCACGGAGAGCGAACGCACTCAATCTCCCACGCGCAAGCAAGGAAGCGGGAAGCGAGCGCCGGAGGAGGGGGGGGGGGCGCACTTCTACTCTGCCAACAGCCGCGCTCGTCGCTCGCCCCGCACCGTCTCTTATCTCCACACGGCTCTGACCTTTATGTGCTGTGCATTCGCCGCTCAGTTTCCGTTGAAGCGATAGACCGCACGTACCTTCGCCCGCTGCGGCGTATATGCACTTGCTGCCAGCGTTTTGACAGTCGTCTGCAGTCATTCAGTGTGATCTATTCATGTTTGTTTGTGCGCGCTCACACCACAGTTAGTAATAGTCGGGCCACATTTTCCAACGCACGCTACACATGCAATGCTGCCCGGATCGGCAGTGCAGCGCTACAGGTGTGTCCCTTCGCACGCGCTGCTCACGGGCAGCGCTTCTCATCAACACCACCGTTTCACACGCGCCTTCTCGTGGTCATCGAGTCTCTCTTCATGTCGGTCTACTTACGCCGCAGCACACCTGCTTACTTAATCAGCTCATGTTTACTACAATTCATATTGCTACCAAAGCCGCTCACCTTACTTCGTACGATCATCATTGCTGTGTTGCTATCACATTCATTGCTTCGCCCTTAGGGCGAAACTGTGACATTTTTTTTGCTAAACGCCAACTTTACCACAATTCATTGCTACTTTTTAAATTTAGCTGATTGTAGCAAATACCACTTTGTGGTTACGTATTCGCATATGTAAATGCAATTTTGTATCATACACCTGGATTCTGGATCTTGCCTCATATTTGGCATTTGTTCTGCTGGTTTTACTTCATACTTTTCAGTCATACAAAGTTGTCCATGCACATTCTAGTCAAGCTGTTACTCTTTCCTATGTTCCATTATGTTATTCATATCTTTTTGTGCAAGGTTTGACAAATGGTCTGTGATGTTTTATATCTGAATTCTGCTTTTCTTTATATGAGAAGCCTCTTGATGTGCCCTTTACGGTGCAGCTAACACTGCCAAGGCTCACCTATGTGAAACTTCTATTTTAAGTGTTTCTCTCTCTTTTTTTTATGAGAGAAATCTAGCTTTGCCTTTTTAAGCTTTGTTTAATGGTCTCAATTGTATTTATCCTTAGTGAGTCAATGCGTCTCTATGTGTTTTGTATATGTATTTTATTGGTTCTTCGGACAAATGCTCAGTCTGCCTTTCAGCATATTCAAGAGATTACGCTATGTTTACTGCTCATTTTATCTACAAGATACAGAGGCAGTCTTTCATTATGTGCTCCTATTTATGGTTTGCCAGTAATGTCTGCAGTCTGCCTTTATGTTTCACTGCATCTATTAAGCAGATCATTCATTATGTACTTAGCAAAACATTGATAGCACGTAAGAGCCATGGGCGAAGGCTTACTGTATAGAGTATCTCGTATCTTTCAGCTTGAGTCAACAAGCTATTATCCTTTCGTTTGACTTAGTGTGAAAGCTTTACTATTATTGGGTGCCTTTTTCCTGGTGATAATTTACCAATGCATTGCGCTCATTCAATTGTGCTTGATTCTTACCTTGGATCAAGTATGTCTGCGCATAATTTGAACACTCTTTGTTCCAAGGCTTGCCAGCTTTCATTTAGATGTCGTGCAAGCCAAGAGCAAATTATTGCATCGTATTCAGGTATTCACGTCTATCCTGGCCACCTTTAGTGGGGCAACGTCCTGCTCTATCTGGCCTGCTTCGTATATATCTGCCAAATGGGGTAGCCTTTTGTTGCGTGGTTTCAAGTGTAGTTATGCGTTTATGCAGTCAACTTAGCAGTTCGTCTTGGGCAGATTTAATTTGGGAAAGTTGAGTGTGCAGGGCTCTATTGTAACGCTCGTAGAAGAGGAAGAAGAAGCACACAGGAGAGACCAAGAGAAGAGGAAGAAGAGGCGGCCAGATTAGGTATGTCTGATTAAACGGAATGTTACATTTTGGTTCAGTCATGGTTTCGAACCATGTGGGTGTCATTCACTATCGGCAGGCATGAAGATGGTCGTCTATTGGTGAGGAACGACCAGGAAGATAGAGACAATGCCGTCCAGTTACCTGGAAAGGTCAGTTCACACCGGACTTGGCCATCTTAGGTGATAGAGCCAATTCAGTGCTTGAGAATCTTGAATCTATTGGCTCAGAGTGAATACGCATGTGACTGACTTACAATGCTAGATTGAAAGTTCGAGTAGCCCAACTGTAGTTAAAGGTCAAACTCAAGGGGGGGGGGGGGGGGGGCTGCCAGCCATCTCATACAACACCTTTTTCAAGATCAGCAACAGCAAGCAGAGCACCAGCAAGAGCTTGAGTCATCAACACCCCGATCGACAAAGCAGATGGTGCAAGAACTTATAAAGCCGGAGCATTTCGATGGTACGTTGTCAAGCCCGTCAACGTGACTTCACTTTTATGAATATGCATGCTCACAGAACAATTGGACCACGGACTGTGGCCGTATCTATAATATGTGCCAGTTCCTCTTAGGAAATGTGAAGAAGTGGTTTGAGTTGCGCATACCAATCAACAAAGATGTACCATGGGTTGAACGGCGAGCTAGCTTTCTCTGAGAGTTCGCTTTGAATCCCATATAATGCTGGGAAAAGGCCATTCATTCAAGCACCGAGAAGGATCTGTCAGCAACTACTTTATGAGAAATGTTTACTTTTGCAATGCGCTGAACCCGACCTGTGAGAATCCTCAATCGTGCCATTCGTTATTCTTGGAATGACAAAGGCTTATCAGCACCTAATCATGATAAGGCACTCTGCGACATTGGATGAACTCCTACGGTCACGACATTCACTGATGTGGCATGTACTCTGACTTTCCCGACGGCCTTTTTCTAGCCAATGACCACGAGAGCAACATCAGTAGCCGAAGCTATACCATTGGATCCATTGGCCAGTACTACCATTGGCTGCAGCACTACAGCGAATTACGCTGAAATTGACTCAACCAAAGAGAGGACTCAACACCCAAGACAAGTAAAAGAGCTGTTAAGCCCGGACTTTTAATTCTCTTTGCAGACCTCGAAAGAACGCGTTTATACTTGGCGAAGTCTGCAGCAGGCCTACTGTACGCAAAGATGAGCGTCAACGGAAATGTCATTTAAGTATTATTTGACTCTGGACCATCAGTTAGCATAGATAATTCTTTACTGATTCTGCAAAATCAAATATTCAGCGGCAAAGTTGTCAAAGTACACAGTTACGCTGAAAGTTCTCAAGTACTAGACAAGTGGGCACGTGCGTGCTTGGAATTTCAAACAAGCAAAACAACTGTAGAAGCACTAGTCGTTAATGACGCCACATTTAATTTTATACTGGCATGCCCTAGCTGACATGAAGAAATTAAAGATAAATATCTCATGGTGTGATGAAGTCATTGTAGACATCCCTGTCAAGACATCGCAGTTGAATGTGTATGCAGACACGTCTCAAGTTGGTCAGAGAGAGTTCAGATATACCGACACAATTCCTGGAGCTGATATGCATCGGAGTTTACCTTCCTGCAGCGAAAGTAAGTGAGGTTCCATTCAAGCTCAGTGACACGACACCAGTTAAAAGAAAGCCCTATGGGATGTCCTATGGAAAAAAAAAGAAATGGCTAAAAGAAGAGTTACAAGGCTTGCTGGTTGCTGAAATTATTCGACCATCAACATCTACCTTTGCATCTCCGATCACAATTGTGCCCAAAGATGATAGAACTTTCAGGATGTGCACTGATTATAAACTTGTAAACCATCAGACTGAGTTATTCCCGTACCCAATCAGCGGCGAAACAGCCAATGCACAGTGACGAAACAGCCAGATGTACAGTGACGAAACAGCCAGATGTACAGGGTCGTCCACTCTCGGGGTGAACACGGCTCAGCGTGGACACGTAGGGCGCCTCGATGCCAGCGCCACTTAGGCATCAAGCCCACTGAACACAAGACGTTTTGTAGCCATCTTGGACCAGCCAAAATGAACTAAAACGTCTACAACTATTCAAGTCTGCTACAGAACGTCTTTATATGTACGTCTTGAAGACGTCTTGTGAAGGACGGCTTGAAAGCGTCTTGTTAAGCTGTTTGAAGCTATGATCTTGCTAAGACGGCTAGAAAACGTTTTGTAAAGACGTCTCGAGGAGATCTCTGGGGATCCTTATCCAGATATATGTATAAAATATGCATTTAAGTTCTTTCCGCTGCTTTATACGGTTGTTAGATATCTAGCACCCATACTGGCCACACAGCCTGTACTTAAAAACATGTACATGCACTGCCTTTCCTTTGGTCTGTCATTTTGCCATCTTATAAGGTGTACATTTCCATTAGCTGCACATGTGTCGTTGTGCTGTACGTCCAGTCCTATACATATGTTACAAAGAAAAAAACCAGAAGCAAACGTAAAAAAGTGCTAGATTGAAGGCAGCATACATGCAAGACCTAAGGCCTTTAACCACGTTAATTGAGAAAACAGAAAAATCGAAAAATAAATCCAAGGGTTGTACGTGTCTTAACTATGAAGCAGACCATAGGTGGAGACTCCGGATTAATTCTGACCACCTGGGATCTTTAAGATACACATCAATCTAAGTACACGATCACTGTTGCATTTCGATCCTATCGTACCCGCGATCTCGAGCTCAGCAGCGCGATGGTATAGCCACTTAGCTACCGTGGCGGGTAACAGAAAAACGTGTGCCTACGCTGAGCAGCTGCGCAAATTTAGTGTGAGCGTTAGTTTCAGGTAGATGAATAGGTGAGTCCGATGATATATTTTTGTGGCAGATGATTGCTCAAGTTCTTACCTGTGCAGTTTTCTGCAGGCTGTCACAATCGGCGTTTTCGCACGATGCTAGTTCAACCTCCACGCCAGTGCGTTATTTGGCAGTTTTTCGCTCCTACCAAAATCTGCACATTGAGCTGCATCACAATTCCGCTGTCAGCTGTTCAATCAAGTAGTAAAAAAACTATAGTATCGCAAGTTCATAAATTCCTTATAACACTTTTCACCATCGTGTACTCCGAAGTTGTGAGACTGAATTGTTCATTTCATCGCTCTTTCAAATTAAATACCTATTGTACTGGAGATTATCGGTGTCGGCACGGTGAAGTGTGAAAGAGGAAGTTGACGAACTAGTAGTGCGCGCTCGATCAGCTGCCCAGCTGAGTCTGCTCCGTCTTCTTGTACTTCGGTCAGACGCCCTGTGGACTTACAAGAACATCCCGTGACACTATACACTCAAAAGCTATAGCTAAAATTGGCGCTATAAATAATGATGTGCACTTTGGGGGGAGAGCAGCATATCATGTCATTTCATCTAGACGTGTTCGTTTTGCCCAATTATTTGCAACCACAGCACGCGCCGTCGTCGTCGCCGTCGCCGTGAGGTTCCGTATAGATAAAATCTTCGCCGCGCGCCGTATGCCCGAGCGGAAGCGTGCGGGGACGCACCCTGTCACGGAGAGCGAATGCACTCAATCTCCCACGCGCAAGCAAGGAAGCGGGAAGCGAGCGCCGGAGGAAGCGGGGGGGGGGGGGCGCACTTCTACTCTGCCAACAACCGCGCTCGTCGCTCACCCCGCACCGTCTCTTATCTCCACACGGCTCTGACCTTTATGCGCTGTGCATTCGCCGCTCAGTTTCCGTTGAAGCGATAGACCGCACGTACCTTCGCCCGCTGCGGCGTATATGCGCTTGCTGCCAGCGTTTTGACAGTCGTTGTCTGCAGTCATTCAGTGTGATCTATTCATGTTTGTTTGTGCGCGCTCACACCACAGTTAGTAATAGTTGGGCCACATTTTCCAACGCACGCTACACATGCAATGCTGCCCGGATCGGCAGTGCAGCGCTACAGGTGTGTCCCTTCGCACGCGCTGCTCACGGGCAGCGCTTCTCATCAACACCACCGTTTCACACGCGCCTTCTCGTGGTCATCGAGTCTCTCTTCATGTCGGTCTACTTACGCCGCAGCACACCTGCTTACATAATCAGCTCATGTTTACTACAATTCATATTGCTACCAAAGCCGCTCACCTTACTTCATATGACATTGCTGTCTTGCTATCGCATTCATTGCTTCGCCCTTAGGGCGAAACTGTGACATTTTTTTAATGACCTTGCGTTGTATATTTACTTGGAATATGTTTTACAATAGAAGCGCGCACTTAACAAACTCGTAACACTGCACCAAGACTGATATTGCAGTTAACAGGACTGAGCACGGTTGGTAAGCTCAGTACAGCCATATACAGCCGATGCATGGCAAGGGGGGGGGGGGGGGTTAATATACTAGCGTATACCTAGATTGGAGCGCTTAAGGCAGGCAAATTTGCTTTAGACATAAGTTTGCAGTCCACGTGCACTTCTTACAATGTTTACAAGGGCTTTGCAAAAAAAAATCACCTTCGATAATTAGCGGTATCTTTCAGAGCCGCGTATACTGAATCTATTTTCCTGCTCTGGACGTGTTATTAGGTGCACATTACAAAATTACGATATTGTTTAGTATTGCTATGTCGCAGAGTTGTAAACTTGATACTTTCCAATTTTCGAGACTCTTTCGATTAAATAAACATCTGCTTCTAGCACATACTTGATTTTACATGTTATTTTCAATGCAAAAAATGCCATCGAAATCGGTGTAGCGATTGCCGAGAATGTCGATTTCACCATTCCTATGTATCCGGAGCTAACGCCGCAAGCATTGCGCATTGCAGTGTGGGCGCTCTACACGAGCGCGTTTCCGGAGTTTCCTTTCTCCCTGCTAACGAAAGGCTAACGGCGCCGCGACTGGCAGACATGGAAGGAGGATGAGATTGGGATTTTCTACCTCCCCACATGACCGGCGGCCTTGGCTGCATAGCGCCTCTTCCTCTTCACAACCACTCTCTCTCGACGCCTCCAACTATCACGTCACGAAAGCCATGAGCGAGGGCGTTGCGTTGGTCGCGTGAGCTCAACCTCCCTTTGCCGTTCTCTCTCCCGACCTGCCCTTCCAATCTTTCCCCCTTTCAAATCTTTTACGGCGGGAAGCGGCGCCGGTTGCTCGGGCAAGTCGGTTCGCGCCTTTGTTTTCGAGTTTGAAAACTGGCAGAGCGTGCTCTCCATTTTGTGTCTTCGATGCGTTAACCAAGGACCCTTGCTGACCCTCGGAGTACAAGGCGTCGCTTCTTTGACTCGGAAAGCGGATCCTGCCTCGTCGATATGGACAAAAAAAAAGTGAGTACCGCACGAAAGTGCCTTATTTCTGAGAATTGTTACCCCCAAATGCCCTTTGTATGGGCATGTCACGTTTGTGCGACGCGCTCCAAAAGTATACTGTGAGCTTGCCGCCGTCTTAAATTAAACGTTGATACATGTTTGTCACAGATAAAATAATGCTTGCTTTTTCCACATTGTGAATAACTATTTCATGACACGTTTTCGTGGTTTTCTCGATGATCCTGACAATGTGCGAGATATAGGGCTGCACTGACAAATTTAATTCCTAATTATATTGCAGTCATCCATGGTCCGTGGAATGCGTTCGGGACAGTTAGTGTCCCTGTGGGGGCGAAATGCTAAAACACCCGTGTACTTAGATTTAGGTGCACGCTAAGGAATCCCAGGTGGTCCAAATTATTCCGGAATCCCTCACTTTGGCGTGCCTCATAATGCAGATCGTGGTTTTGGAGCGTAAAACCCATAATTTTTGAACATTAAGGAGAGTTAATTACTCATGACAGGCTTATCACAGCTGTATGTATGCATGCCGAAACTTTAGGGCTTCAACTAGTGTAGCTCGTTTGGCGATACAGAACTACGCTGCTTGCTCTTCCAGTGGCCACCATTCCCGCATTGTTGGCGATGACGAACGCGATCAGGCAAATTTGCGTAGCCGACATAATTTGTTTGGCATGTGTATTGTTATTCAATTCCTGGCTGGCGCGGTAGCGCCGTTCAAAAATATTCCCGCCTCGAATCTTGATCCCCTTTGTTCTCGCGTAAAATCGCGCGCTTGCTGTTGCGTGTTACTGGGCTTGCTTGCAACGTGTTACGTTTCAACTCGTATTGTACTGGTTGCGTGTGACCCACCTGTTTTATTCTTTTCATTTGCGTTTAGTGACGGTTATGTAACTGTGCAAGGGCGCCCGCAGAATTTTTTGCAGGGGGGGGGGGGGGGGTTTGGTTGTTGGCGCCGGAGGGGGGGGGGGGGGGGCAGCGGTATGTTCGCAGCAACAAGGCACTATTTGCGGATTGTATTTATTTATAAATAAATAAATAAGTAAAATACACACATGAAAGAAAAATTACAAACACCAAATTAATGCGTGGCTTGGAGAGATACATTGGAGTTTTTAAACGAACAAACAATTAAAATTAATGCAAAAATGCAAAAAGATACTATCACTTCGTGGAGAAGAGTGCTCAGTCTTGCTGCATGCGGGTTCTCGATTCACCCGAATTGATGACGAGCACACAGCACAATATGTTCACAAACACCCAACTACACTCACTCAGTCAGTTTTCCTTGAACAGCAACTGCAGACGCCTCGGATTTTTCTGGGCGAATTGCGTGATGACACGAGGGTGATGGTCATTTCTGTGCTTCATTACAAGCTCTCGGTGCACACTCATCATACAAACGCCGTCCAGCCTGTCGTTTGTCATCGTTGAGCGTAGCCAGGTTTTCACTCTCCTCATTGTACTGAAGGAGCGTTCGACCGTACAGGTAGTAAAAACTGGCAAGGCCAGAGCCACCTCAATGGCTTTTGCAACACTGGGGAAGAATGTCTTGGCCTGATGTAGAAGCTCGCAGTAGGTTATTTCTGATGGGTCCCCAGTTTTGTTGCACCACATCTCGTACCAAGAGATGGCATCTTCCTTGAAGTTGTCGATGCCGTAAAAGCATTGGAGTTCTTCGGCGAGGGCAGCGAACTCAACCAACGCCACCTAGAACTAGTTCTAGGTGGCATTGACCCAACACGGCTCAAGTGCTTCATTTTTTATTGATGCAGCTGGAGAAGTTTGAAGCTCCTCTCATTGCTTTCAGAAAAGCGGCGAGCTAAAGAAGTGAGAGAGTCCAAGTACGGCACATATATATATTGCCACACGGTAGTATTCCTGCGGCGACTGAATCCCGTAGTTGTCTCGGTGGGCTTGACGAGAGACTTGTCTTGGTACAGATATCACCACATTTAAGTGACTAGCTGCCTCCCTTGCTGCATTCATGTCAGAGAACTCCTCTACAGCGTTTGTCCGGTGGCCGCGAAAAATACGTTGCAGCTCAGTAATGTGGTCATGCACAGAATGGAAGTCCATGGGTTTCATATGCTTTTACTTGTTCTCTCCAAAGCCTAGCTGCGGCGTTCCTTTATACCTGTTTTCGTTACAGTACGGAAAAAGTGCGCGGGCCTCCATTTTTGGTGTTTCTCTCGAACAAAACGTTGCCTCCTTCCCTTTTCTGCGGCAAATCATACCGCAGACGCACTGCAGCCGTTTTCATGGCAGTGTGGCTCTCTGGGTGTTTACACTGTATAAATTTGTCCGAAGCGCTTGACAATCGTTTCCATAACCAGAGAATGAAGCAAAGCGTAGACTCCTACGAATTACACTCTTCCATTAATAAAAAAGCTTATTTATATGACTATCCTATTTTGATAGGTAGCCATACACAAAATTTAGTTGCGGTTGCATTTATCTGAGACCAAAATAATTATGTGGTCCTATATATCTTAATTCGTTGAAATGGATCGCACAATGACACTACTAGCTGGCCTCGGCTTTCAGTGCACTACAAGCGTACAAGCTTTTTGAGGGGCGGATTTAGGCTTGTTTTGGGTGGCGGGTGGTCGAAATTTCGTCATTTCGGCAAAGAGTGTTTACAAGCAAATGTCACGCTACGGGAAGGTGTCACATTTCTTACTAAGAGTGGCGGTCTAGACTTTTTCCTAAATGTAGCCGGCAATTTATGAGAAAGCGGAAGTTCTCGCGATAATACTGCGTAGATCAAGATAGAAAGTTTAAGATAAAAAACCTCAAGCGTTCCTCTCAATTGTTCGCTATCTTCAGCCTGTCATTCTTTCACTGCCATGCCATCACCAGCAAGATTACGTCATAGTGTGCAGAGTGCAAAGTTTGCTCACAATCCTGAATGGCGCTTCTACGGATATGAGGAACCTGAGTGTGCTAATCAACTGTTTAGCTCGAGCGAAAAAATGATTGCCCAAATTTCCAGGGGGGTGCAGCCGGTTGCCTCCCCCCCCCCCCCCCCCCCCCCGCCTTCGGACGCCCATGTAACTGCATGTGCACTGCGCATTCGGTCGAGCTACAGTCACCCACGCTTCGAATCTATTGATTGCTGGTTGGCACTTCTAAAATATTGCGATCTTTGTGGGTGCCTGCTTATAGATGCAGACTCGGGGAACACGCCACTTTGCGCATAATTTTCTTTCGCGCTATCAATTTAACCAAGAAATTGTGCATGGCTTATTAAATTAATTCGCATCGGCGTTCGTACCGCAAGTCATAATCCGAATATGCTAAATCTCACGGGCTGAAAACGAAACGTTAGGTGAACTCGTAATTAAAATTAATGAAAATTTGGGGCTTTATGTGCCGGAAGCGCGATATGATTATGAAGTACGCCTTAGTAGGGGACTCCGGATGAGTTTTTACCACCTGTGGCTCTCTATATAGCGTGCACCCAATGCACAGCACACGGGCATTTTTGCATTTCGCCCCCATTCTAATGCGGCCGCCGCAGACGGGATTTGCGCACCTACAGCACGCCCCATATCTTGTTTCCTTGTTTCGTTTCTCTGGTTAAAGAAATATCGCCAGGCCATCTACGCATTTCCACGCTGTTGTGTTGTTCTTTCGGGGGTTTTACGAGCCAAAACCACTTCTGACTATGAGGCACGCCGTAGTGGAGGGCTCCGGATTAATTTTGACCACCTTTAGTTCTTTAACGTACAATACAACGCAAACACACGGGCGTTTTTTTTTTTTTTTTTTGCATTTTGCCTCCATCGAAATGATCTCGTGCTCGCTCGGCAGCGCAATGCCTTAGCCGACTGAGCCACCACGGCGGGTCACGAAGTTGTGAATTGTTGCTTTCTTTCTTGTTTACCCGTTATTTTATCAGAGCTTTATGGGATCGCTGGTAGCGATTTCCTCCAACGCACTTCTCTGGAAGGGAAGGGAAATTGAAATTTTAGGGTTGTTACGAATGTTTAGTATATATCGCTATATATCGCTTTATACCGTTGCCGCGACGGTCTCAGGCACAAGTCTGGTTGGCGCATGCTCGCTAAGCTGCGCCAGTTGTACGCGTGGCGTGCTTTAGGCAGTGCAAGCAAACCAACCGGTAGCTGATGGATACGGTAGCGGCAATAGTAGAGCGGCATATGGTAAATGCTTGTTCATTTAATGTTCCGGTGGGAACCCGTGAGGTACCTGGATAATAAAATTGAGGTATGTGTACTTACTCGCGCGTAGCGTCAATCGTTGAGCAAAATCAGACTTGCAGCATTCCCTCAGCAAGCTCAAGCGCTGGTAAACAGAACGATGCATGAGAGAGTGGTTTCCTGTGATCCACATAGCGATACGCCTTTGTTATCGCAAGAATAATAATTTGCAACGCTGAAAAGGTCATTTCTTATTCCTCTTGTGCCATAGACATGCGGAAATATAGTTTACAAGTCAGGCCGCATTCCAGAGCGGATTATGTGTTGTCATATACGTGGTGTCTTTTTTTAGCTGCACCAATTTTTTCAAAATTGCCTGTGCCAGATAGCACAATTATAAACCCTGATCAAAATTACTCGATAAGGCGGCCATTACCTTACGAGAAACCAATATGCTTTTTTGAATAATTTACTTAATTGCGCTTATAAACACTTTAACTACTTTGCAGCACATATTTTAATCTACGAATTGTAGCTAGTGGGTATGCAATGCATATCGACTTAGAACGAGTTTTGAGGACTACGCTAGTTTCGATATAATAATTTTGAAAGTGTCCAACGAAATGCATTGGCGTTCCAGTTAGTGTGTGCTTCAATGTATGAAACAGTGTTTTAAAAATTAAGTTCAAAACAGTGCATTTTTACTGCAAGTTTGTGACCGCATATCTCGAAACCATTGCCATCCTCAGAATTCGTTCTAAGTCGATATGCCTTGCATATATAATCACTATAGCTACAATTCGTAGATAAAAATATGTGCAGTATAGTAATTAATAAAAAGGTAGTTAGTGTAACTATGTAAATTGTTCAATTAAACGTTTTGATCTTTCTTAGAAGTAATAGGCCACCTCATCGAGTAATTTAGAACAATTTGGACAGCACAATTGTGCTGTCTGCCACAAGTTCTTAAAGTTTAGTTCAGCTACAAAAAAGGACCTTGCAGAATGAGAACATACCGGATGTTCTCATTCTACAAGGTTTTATTTTTTTTTAACTGAACCAAAATAAAATAAAAATTGCATGTGGCAGATAGCACTTGGGCAAGCGCAATGGTCCAGTCATATCACATGCTTCAAACCATTACGATATTAAGCTGCTTTCTGTGTCACATAGAGTGAGAGAGAGAAACATTATATTTAATGAGATGCTGGAGATGTTAGCCTGGCTATTCGCCTGACATGCTATTCCAGGTGCTTAATAACGTAATGATCTGAAGTAGTGATATGACTAGCCCATGGCGCTTGTCATGTAATTGTCATTTTAATTCAGTATGCTGTTACCGGTAAGCTGAACCAACCCCTCAGTAGGTTGAGCTTACCACTGAGGCGAGGATGACAGAAGAAGGTGAATACGTCATTGCGGCCTCAGTAATGACAGAACAAGATGTTGGCCTTCAGGATAACGAACGGATGTAATGTGCTGTCATTTGTGCCTTTAAATAAATAAATTCTAAGTGTGACCTGTATGTGCGGCGTATGTATTTTTGTGTCCTCATTAACTGATAGTTTGGACCGAATTTTTTTTTATGCTGCCTCACTTGGTTCTTGACAAATCTATCTGTCCTAATTTAAACCACAAGAATGATTAATACATAGAATTTTGCCGTCTTCAGTTTTTTTTTTTTTTTTGCTCACATTGACTTCCATACTTTGCAACAGCTAGGATAATAAATTCAAATTCAATGCTGCATCTGGCTTATGCTTTCTCTTGGTTCTGGAGTTCATGTTACAAGAAGAAAAAAACAGAGGATGCCGGTCAAAAAGTGGTAAGAATTGGACGCACGGAAGCCTTGTTCACAACACGAACTGCTTGAAACGACGGCATTCTGCGTATGCAGGCGGGATATTGCCATCGTTGCGATACAGCGTTTTTTCTGTAGTTTTTGCAGTCTGGATAGCAAGGGATTCCAGAAACTCCCTTCAAATCCAGTTTCCTTAGCAATGATAGAAGCCTTGTCTCGTCGGTGGCATATTCAGCAGGCCACGTGCTCCGCAAGTGCAATGGCAACGACATTGTTTCTTCACTTCTGATTCATTTCTAATTGATATCTTTGACATAGATTTCATGCTTCAAGCGCTTCCAGAATGACTGCTTTCGCTGATGTAAAGATAGTCGCGATTCGCGCAGGCTGTTCTGTATACAATGCTTGGAACATATCTTCCGAGTCTTCACATATGCCTGTTCAACTAGTGGGACTAAACGTGGGACATTGACTTTATAGAGTTTCATAACAATTGCGATGGCCTTGGCCACGAAACACACAAGCAGCTATTTGATAGTCTAAAAGATGTCTTGAACGGATAATTCAAAAGTCTAATAGCTGTCCTGGTCAAGACATTTTCTAGCCGTGGACGTCTACAGGTACTACAGTAAGCCCTGCTAACGTTACGCTAAAAGTTGGCTAATAAACATCTCGACAAGAACAACTTCAAGAATTGTGTTGGACGTTCCCAGAATTCTGTAATAATGACTTTGGAAACATTATGCAGGCTTTTATAAAACATCTTGACAAGAACAAGTTAAGAATTTTATTAGACGTTCCCAGAATTCTGTTATAAATTATAACAGAATTCTGGGGACGTCTAACAAAATTCTTAATTAAGCTATAAAAGCCTGCATATTGTTTCCGAATTCATAACATATAATGGCTTCAGAAACAATATGCAGGCTTTTATAGCTGTCTTTAAAGCAGCATTTATAGATTGTCATTCTACAGTGACGTGGTAAGCAAAATTATTGGCCACTTCTTCCGCATACCATGCATCCGTATGCTAGCTTCATAGTACACATGTTACTATATAGAACTGAAAATTAAATTGAAGCATTACATTATATTATTTATAATAACTTGCATAAAATTGTTTAACATATATCAAATGTGCAATACACATCCAAAGCAAATAACCATAACAACATGCAGAAAAAATTACCTGACCTTGTGAGAAAGTGGCTTTATTGAGTAATAAATTAAAGGACATGCAGAATTATTTCACAATTTTTTAATACAGTAGAAAAGGTGACCACAGAAAATAAGACGTAGCTGCAGTAACCACAGCAATCCAGGTCCCTTCCCTCTTGGATACCGCTGGCTGCCCACAGAAGTACGCTCTGTAATACAACAGTGAAGAAAAAAAGTGAGTAAGCCACACTTGACTTACAATAAAGATGTGCGATTCGGTATTTCAAATAGCAACATATGTGCCGTTGTTTTACCTCGGTCACATTTACTTTATAAATTTAAGCAATACTTTCTCTCAAAATATTATGCTGTAGGATGACGTTCAGAATTATGTTGCAGATATGATATGAAAAAGCTACTCTATTAGAGTGAAATTAAACTGGCAAATGGTTTGATCCACACACGACTTGCAGTAGGTCATTAGCAGTTAGATGGTTTGCAAACAAATCTCTTACAAGAATATGCTACTTTTATTTAAGCAGTGGGGTTGGTGGGTTGTAGCAACAGGTGGGCTTAGCCTGTCAATCAAGGCCTGCCACTGCTCCTTCTGAGTGTTTCTGACAATATCACTGCGGTATTGTACCACATGTCAATAAAACCATTCTCTTCCTAAAGGGACCCTAAACACTTAACTAATAATAGAATGGCCTCACTATATTAAAGGACGTCGTCTCACGAATCTCATGCTGCAAAAAGTTTGCCAATCATCCAACTATAAGTGAAGTTACCACACCAATACAAGACTATTTTCCTGCCTCCTAGCGTGCTGGAAGCTACACAGAGGAGAAGCCAACAGAGCAAAGTCCCGGTATACTACGCAATGCAGCACGCTGCTGCCATCTTAAAGGCCACACGGAGCTAGAATTTCTGTAATCATTCAACCAATTATGTGAAACTCCGGCTTTACCTCCCAGATCGCAAAAGAACGTTCTGCTACATATCGTGCATGCAAATATATTAGAGTCTAAACTTCGCGCCAGCACGGGCCCGCCAAAACAAAAGTGGCGTGCAAGTTGTAGCAGGTAAACGTACTGTACCGTATCTGCAGGCGCTGGTCAAGGCTTGAACGTGAGCAAAAGACTTGGGAAGAGAAGCATGAGCACTGGCGAGCGAACGCTTGCGAGCATGAGCACGGCCCTTTGAATCGCTCGCGGAAACTTCAGCGCGCCCCCCTGGTGCGGTCCAAGACACGTGGTCCAGGAGCAGATAGCAGTTCGCTCAAACGGAGCGCACGTTTGCGACTGCGCGTGGCCAGATCTGTTGGTGACGATAGCTGGTATCGCAATTCCAGCTTCTTCACCGCTTGTTCAGGCAAAGGGAAGGGAAGGCGCGGCTCTGATAAGGACGCTGAACGGGCGCGCACGTGTGCGCCCGGCCGTTTCCTTTCTTTTTTTCTAAAGTCTGACTGTCATGACAGACTCATCGAGTGCAAAAAATCGGAAATGAATCAAATAACCCCGCAAGCTTTTTCTGCTTGTTCACCCAAAGGGGGAAAGCAGCGAAAGGCTATATGATGCGAAGTTAACGGATTGCATATGGCTTGTTAAAGTCGCACGGAATGTAACGCTGCGCGTCGAGCACGCGCATTTTAAATCTTTTTCACTTTCACGCGCACGCCCAAGCATGTCGCACATTTTCCGACAAAAACATCTTAAAAAGTTCTTGAGTTATACGCTCTCAAGGCGTTCACCAAAGTATACTCCGGTGACGCCAGAGATGGGCTGTTACCACAGCAGAAACCAGGCGCGGATCCAGGGGGGATGTCCGGATGTCCTGACCCCCCCTCAGATTTCTGCATCGCCCCCTCGCTGACTTGGGGATGGCCCTGTCGCAAAACAATATGACCACCAGCATTCTTCAAAAGTATTTTTCGCGAGTACCAGTGATATCAGCCATGTAGAAGTAAAGCTAGCTCGCTCACAAGCTTAGTTTATTCCGTCGGGGTGTGGTGTCGCGAAGTTGCCGTACTTATTTTTTCTTATGAACACCTCGGACCTCCTGGCACCGGCGGTGCCTTACTCGTCCCGTCGGTGGCGTCGAATGAACGAGGGGACGTCCCTTTTGCCAAGCACGCCGATCTCCGCGCGAGCGCCTTCGCACCTGATCAATTTAGTTGCCGCTTGGGGTGTCATCGGCAGGCGCGGATCCAGGGGGGATGTCCGGATGTCCTGACCCCCCCCCCCTCCCCCTCAGATTTCTGTATCGCCCCCTCGCTGATAGGGGGATGGCCCTGTCGCAAAACAATATGACCACCAGCATTCTTCAAAAGTATTTTTCGCGAGTACCAGTGATATCAGCCATGTAGAAGTAAAGCTAGCTCGCTCACAAGCTTAGTTTATTCCGTCGGGGTGTGGTGTCGCGAAGTTGCCGTATACTTATTTTTTCTTATGAACACCTCGGACCTCCTGGCACCGGCGGTGCCTTACTCGTCCCGTCGGTGGCGTCGAATGAACGAGGGGACGTCCCTTTTGCCAAGCACGCCGATCTCCGCGCGAGCGCCTTCGCACCTGATCAATTTAGTTGCCGCTTGGGGTGTCATCGGCAGGCGCGGATCCAGGGAGGATGTCCGGATGTCCTGACCCCCCCCCCCTCAGATTTCTGCATCGCCCCCTCGCTGACTTGGGGATGGCCCTGTCGCAAAACAATATGACCACCAGCATTCTTCAAAAGTATTTTTCGCGAGTACCAGTGATATCAGCCATGTAGAAGTAAAGCTAGCTCGCTCACAAGCTTAGTTTATTCCGTCGGGGTGTGGTGTCGCGAAGTTGCCGTATACTTATTTTTTCTTATGAACACCTCGGACCTCCTGGCACCGGCGGTGCCTTACTCGTCCCGTCGGTGGCGTCGAATGAACGAGGGGACGTCCCTTTTGCCAAGCACGCCGATCTCCGCGCGAGCGCCTTCGCACCTGATCAATTTAGTTGCCGCTTGGGGTGTCATCGGCAGGCGCGGATCCAGGGGGGATGTCCGGATGTCCTGACCCCCCCCCCCCCCCCCCTCAGATTTCTGCATCGCCCCCTCGCTGACTTGGGGATGGCCCTGTCGCAAAACAATATGACCACCAGCATTCTTCAAAAGTATTTTTCGCGAGTACCAGTGATATCAGCCATGTAGAAGTAAAGCTAGCTCGCTCACAAGCTTAGTTTATTCCGTCGGGGTGTGGTGTCGCGAAGTTGCCGTATACTTATTTTTTCTTATGAACACCTCGGACCTCCTGGCACCGGCGGTGCCTTACTCGTCCCGTCGGTGGCGTCGAATGAACGAGGGGACGTCCCTTTTGCCAAGCACGCCGATCTCCGCGCGAGCGCCTTCGCACCTGATCAATTTAGTTGCCGCTTGGGGTGTCATCGGCAGGCGCGGATCCAGGGGGGATGTCCGGATGTCCTGACCCCCCCCCCCTCCCCCTCAGATTTCTGTATCGCCCCCTCGCTGATAGGGGGATGGCCCTGTCGCAAAACAATATGACCACCAGCATTCTTCAAAAGTATTTTTCGCGAGCACCAGTGATATCAGCCATGTAGAAGTAAAGCTAGCTCGCTCACAAGCTTAGTTTATTCCGTCGGGGTGTGGTGTCGCGAAGTTGCCGTATACTTATTTTTTCTTATGAACACCTCGGACCTCCTGGCACCGGCGGTGCCTTACTCGTCCCGTCGGTGGCGTCGAATGAACGAGGGGACGTCCCTTTTGCCAAGCACGCCGATGTCCGCGCGAGCGCCTTCGCGCTTGATCAACTTAGTTCCCCATTGGGGTGTCATCGGTTGCCTCATTTGCTGTCATCGGTTCCGTGATCAACCTGCTTAATGAAAGAGATCTCTCGCTGAAGTGTTCATATTGTTACGCCGTGTCACTGCCAGTGAAAAGTGAGGGAAGCGAGGGAGGAGAAAACGACGTTCGTAATTGGAGGGTGTCCGATCGGAGTACTCAAGTGACCGCAGTGTACCTTGGCATTCATCGACGTCTGCTACATTCACTGATGGCTGCCATGGGGCCGGAGCGGCTGGCGTTCGCGCGCGTGCGGTCTCTCTTGCATAGCCGTCCTGAAAGCCGCTGGGGCAAAAGCCGCTGGGGCAATGAGAGACTTGCTGACATCGAAGCAATTCTTCTCGTACAATCTGACGTATTGTCGACGAGAGGTCATTAGGCGACATACTGTCGACACTAGCCACTGTTGGCACGTTTGACAGACGACCAAATTTCGGAGCTATCCGTCGCATCTTCAGCGTTTCAAATGTGCGACAGTGCTGCATCACGTCAGACACGGAGTTCAGGTTTTCTTTGCCAATCAAGAAATTATATACGTCTTCGGCTATCCCCTTCAGAACGTGTCCAACCTTGTCCTCTTCAGTCATCCTAGGGTTCACTATCTTGCACAGCTTCAAAATTTCTTCGATATATGTGGTACATCTCTCCCCTGGAGGCTGTGCCCTCTGAGCCAATGTCTGCTCCGCTCGCTTCTTCTTCGCGTTAGAATTGCCGCAGCACTTCTGTACTTCCTCAACAAAACGATCCCAAGTGATGAACATGTACCTCGTGGTTTTCATACCACATGAGAGCAGTGTTTGTCAGTGAAAATACAACATAGCTAAGCTGCGCTGCCGAGTCCCCAGCCGTTGCTTCTGCTCACCCGCTTATAGTTCTTGAGCCACTCGTCAACGTCCTCCCCTGAGGTCCCGCCAAAGTTTGGCGGCAATCGGTAGTACGGCCAGGGACCCGTAGGAGCCGTAGGAGTTGCCCCCGATGCATCAGAGGTCGGGAGTTGGGACATCATCTCGATCGGCGAAGGCGGAAGTCCGGCAAGGCGGCGGCTACGGCGAAGACCAGGGAGTAGAGCTTCCGTCGTTGGGTTCGTATTACCCAGCACCGTATATAAATAATAACAACTAACAGCTAAACTAAGAACTACGCATAGGCAACATTTTTTTTAAACTGTAGCACTCATTGTGATCACAGTTACACGTTGACAATATCCAGTACGAGCACAGTACCGTTCGTACGCTACAAGTTTTTCATTGTAACTTCGCAGTTTTATTGTCGTACATTAAGCATAGGAGGCTCAGGCCCACCGGATCCGTTAGTGGGCGTCCTCGCGGAGCGGGGCGAAGCCACGAGCAGGGGCTGCGAAATGGGGGAGCGTGACGTCAGCGGCCAACGTCAGCGCGCGGGCCTAGGATGGCGTCGCGTGGTTAGAGAAACGGGAGCAGATGCGCGCCTTGCGTAAAAGGATGACTTCGCGTGGGAAACAAAACATGAAGACGCTGGCTCGCGCTCACGGCTACTACGCCACATCGTTCTTCTTGTAGGTGGCGTCGTGAGTCTTCATACGTGGTGATTCGCATATCGTAAACAATCAGCGTAGTGGTTGCCGCGTTGAAACGAAGGTGTCTCAGCCGAACACAAAGAATCTTCTTAAGGAAATCAAGGTGTCCCAACAGAACTCCAAAGACGGACCCGTGCTTACGCATTTATAACGAACCTGCGACAGACCATCCCAAATTTTATTTCAAGAAACAATACAGGCTGATATACCGGGTGTTCAAAATTAAGCTTTATGGTTTTCTTAAAATTAGGCACTGGGAGGCACGTGAAGACCACCTGCGCAAATAAGTTTTGTGGCCAGGGGGACACAAAGTGAGATAATTATCGCTGTCAGCAACCGAATTAACTAAAATTGAATAATTAACTTTTTATTGACTGCAGTATGTGTGTATGTTTGTATTCAAAAGTTAGAGGCAGTCGTGTTTCTGCACAGTTTCACTTGGAAGAATTCTTCTAGCATGTCTATGCTCCGATATATCCAACTACAAAATTTAATTGTCGTTCGCATGATTACGCATGCAAGAGAGTGAGGATCAGCGCAAAGCTCCTCCCTGATGTGACGCGGCTGTTGGGTGCAGCGTTTAGTCTGACAACGCGGCGGAGGCATTGGCAAAGATAATAACGACCCCCATTCCCCTCACGGCTGGCAAAATAAAAAAAAAAAAATCGAAGAACCCGTAACCGCTGTCGTAACATGCGACCGCGCAGCCTGTAAAGATGGCGGCAGCTGCCATGCCGAGATAATGGCGCGAGCGGAGAAGCCGGAGGGCAGTGCGCGTGCGTAATGGTGACTAGACGACCGGGCGTGGTCCTTGTTTGGGCTACGCAACTAAAGTGACTGCTGATTTCCAAGTATTGTCTTATTGAAATCAAAGCAACAACTGCACCATCAACAGCAGAAACCTTTTTAGCTATGCTAACGAATATTTCATACTGCCGCTTTAACTTTGGTGTTGTCATGCACAAATCTCATGACAACACTTCACCCATCAAGACGTCAATGCCCTAAAAATGTTCAAAATGCCTCCCTTCCACAGCAACGCAAAGCATAAACCACTCTCGCGTCGAGTCGATAACTCTGCGCAGTGCAATTGAAATATGGAGTCGGATATCTCGGAGCACGAACACGCTAGAATAATTCTTCCGACTGATACTGTGTAGAAACACGACTGCCTCTAAGTTTTCAATACAAACATACCCACTTACTTCAGTCGACAAAAATAATTGTTCAATTTTAGTTAATTGGGCTGCTCACAGCGATAATTATCATCTCACTTTGTGCCCCCTGGCCACATAACTTATTTGCACAGGTGGTCTTCGCGTGCATCCCAGTGCCTAATTTTAAGAAAACCATAAAGCTTAGTTTTGAACAACCTGCATTATCAGGCACAGCCGCCAAGCACATGGCTGTATTGGGTAACGTCCTTTTCCTATAAGCTCGGAGAAACCGATAACTGGCTTCGCTATAGGGCTTCTTCCTCTTTCTGGGGTTTTACGTGCCAAAACCAGTTCTGATTATGAGACACGCCGTAGTGGAAGGCTTCGGATTAACTTTGACCACCTGGGGTTCTTTAACGTGCACTACAACGCAAACACACGGGCGTTTTTGCATTTCGCCTACATCGAAATGCGGCCGCCGCGGCCGGGATGCGATCGCGCGATCTCGTGCTCAGCAGCTCAATGCCTGAACTGACTGAGTCACCACGGCGGGCTACAGCTGTTGCTCTAGCCGTATAAAACGCGGGTTCATCGTGAGCAGAAACGGTGAATTTCGGTAAATGATAAAGACTACTACCATCATCGTCATCATCATCATCATCATCATCATCATCATTGACAGAAGCTGACCCCCCCCCCCCCCCCCCCCTCAGAAAAAACCTGGATCCGCCCCTGGTCATCGGTTGCCTCATTGGCTGTCATCGGTTCCGCGACCAACCTGCTTAATGAAAGAGATCACTTGCTGAAATGTTCATATACAGGGTTTGCCCGAAAAAGTAATGTCAGTGATTATATATTGTGGAGCGACTATACGTCGCAGCGCGCTAAGACCAGTTGGGATTAGTGGAAGGGGAAGTTAGCTCACGCACGCGCGGTCGCTCAGTCGTCTGCGACCATCTGGAGAGTAAGGACAAGGTTTTTCGTCAACTGATTTTAATTTACCGTGCGAGCCGTAATGCAGCGCTCGTTGGAACAAAGAATTGCCATCGAGTTTTGTGTGAAACTCGGCAAGTCTGCAGTGGAAACTTTTCCTATGATAAAGACAGCTTTTGGTGATGATTGTTTGTCAGAACGTCAGAACGTCAAGTTTACAGGAGGCACAAGGTCTTTTTAGAACGTTGTGAAGAGGTCAGCGATGAAGCCCGCGCTGTACCGCTATCAACGACCATCACCGACGAAAATGTGACGCGCGCGAGAGATCTTTTGTAGTCAGACCCTCGTTTGAGTGTCTGTTTAGTGGCACAGACAGTAAACATTCCAAAAACTACCGTTCACGAGACTTTGACGAATAACTTTCAGATGCGAAAAGTGTGCGCGAAGATCTTGCGCAATATGTTATTGACTACCAACAATCGAGCCGAGTTGAAACGTGCCAGGAGGTTTGGGACTTGTGCTAAAGTGACCCCCACGTTTCGGACAATGTCATCACAGGTGACAAGACTTGGGTGTTTGAATACGACCCCGAAACAAAAAGGCAAAGTGCCAAGTGGCACAGCTCGGCGTCCCCTCGCCCCAAGAAGGTCAGAATTAGCAAGTGAAAGGTCAAGACCATGCTGATTGTGTTCTTTGACATCAGTGGCCTTGTCCACCATGAGTTTGTACCCCATGGCACAACCGTAAACGCCAAATTCTACGTGAAAGTGCTCAAGCGACTCAAACGAAGGATTCATCGCACCCGGCCTGATATTGGGGGCGATTGGAAACTTCACCATGACAACGCACCATGCAGCCTGCACGCCTTCCTCGTCACCCGCTTCCTGGCCGATTGAAAGATGCCGAAGCAGTGGCGCACCGACGGGGGGGGGGGGGGGGATTCGGGGGTTGTAACCCCCCCCCCCTGAGGCCGACTTAACCCCCCCTTTTGTTTAACCCCTTTTCTTTCCTTACGCATTTGAGTGCTGCAACTAAGATGTAAGATGCGCAATCGTCTGCACACTCGCAAAAAGCGCATTTTTTTACAATTTCCCATGAAGAAATCGAAATCAGTGCTGTTTAGATGGTATTGGCAAACTGTCAACCCCCCCCCCCCCCCCCCCCCTGGCAGAGATCCTGGGTGCGCTACTGTGCCGAAGGTTCCCCAGCCGCCCTACAGTCCTGACCTGGCTCTCCCAGACTTCTTCTCTCTGCGCTTGAAAATTCCCATGAAAGGACATCATTTCGCGACAGTTGGCAAAGTCGAAGAGGCTTGCACCAAGGCTCTAAAGGAAATTCCTAAGGAGGCCTACGATGACGCCTTCGATGGTTGGAAATATCGCTAGAAGCAATGTAACGACGCAGGAAGAGCCTATTTTGAAACATTTCATTGTGTTAATTGTACCGATCTGATCAATAAGTTCTTTTTAATCGACTGACTGACATTACTTTTCGGACAAACCCTGTATAAAAACAACTAACAGCTAAACTATATAAGAACTACGCATGGGCAACTTTTTTTAACTGTAGCCCTCATTGTGATCACAGTTACACGTTGACAATATCCAGTACGAGCACAGTACCGTTCGTACGCTATAAGTTTTTCATTGTAACTTCGCCGTTTTATTGCCGTACATTAAGCATAGTAGGGTCAAAGCCACTGGATCCGTTTATCCGAGTGGGCGTTCTAGCGGAGCGGGGCGAAGTCTCGAGCAGCGGCTGCGAAGTAGGGGAGCGTGACGTCAGCGGCCAACGCCAGCGCGCGGGCCAATGATGGCGTCACGTGGTTAGAGAAACGGGAGCAGATGCCCGTCTTGTGTAAAACGATGGCGTCGCGTGGGAAACAAAACACGAAGACGCTGGCTCGCGCTCTCGGCTACTACAACACATCGTTCTTCTTGTAGGTGGCGTCGTGAGTCTTCATACGCGGTGATTAGCATATCGTAAACAATTGACCAGCGTAGTGGATGCCGCGTTGGAGCTCCAAAGCAAACGAAGGTGTCTCAGCCGAACACCAAGAATCTCCTTAAGGATAGCAAGGTGTCCCAACAGAACTCCAAGGACGGACCCATGCGTACGCATTTATAACGATCCTGCAACAGATCATCCCAAATTTTATTTTAAGAAACAATACAGGCTAGATATACCGGGTGTTCAGAATTAAGCATTATGGTTTTCTTAAAATTAGGCACTGGGAGACACGTGAAGACCACCTGCGCAAATAAGTTATGTGGCCAGGGGGACACAAAGTGAGATGATAATTATCGCTGTCAGCAGCCGAATTGACTAAAATTGAATAATTAACTTTTCATTGACTGCAGTAGGAAACACGACTGCCTCTAAGTTTTCAATACAAACATACCCACTTACTGCAGTCGACAAAAAATAATTGTTCAATTTTAGTTAATTGGGCGCTGCTCACAGCGATGATTATCATCTCACTTTGTGCCCCCCTGGCTACATAACTTTTATTTGCACAGGTGGTCTTCGCGTGCCTCCCAGTGCCTAATTTTAAGAAAAGCATAAAGCTTAGTTTTGAACACCCTGTATTATCAGGCACAGCCGCCAAGCACATGGCTGTATTGGGTAACGTCCTTTTTCTACAAGCTCGGAGAAACCAATATTTGGCTTCGCTAGAGGTCTTCTTCCTCTTTCTGGAGTTTTACGTGCCAAAACCAGTTGTGATTATGAGGCACGCCGTAGTGGAAGGCTCCGGATTAATTTTGACCGCCTGGGGTTCTTTAACATGCACTACAACGCAAGCAAGCGGGCGTTTTTGCGTTTCGCCTCCATCGAAATGCGGCCGCCGCGGCCGGGATTCGATCCCGCGACCTCGTGCTCCGCAGTGCAACGCCTGAGCTGACTGAGCCACCACGGTGGGCTACAGGTGTTGCTCTAGACGTATAAAACGTGGGCTTATCGTGAGCAGAAACGGTGAATTTCGGTAAATAAAAAGAGCTACTATCATCATCATCATCATTGACAGAAGCTGACCCCCCCCCCCCCCTCAGAAAAATCCTGGATCCACCCCTGGCAGAAACACAGTAGCATATTTGATTAACCGTGCTTCCTGCTACATAATGTTTCCAACACCTGTTTAACGTCTTAAAAGTTTTTTAGAAGTTTTAAAGACGTTTTGTGTTTCGTGGGTACTTTGATGAACGCCTTGAGAGCGTATAACTCAAGAACTTTTTTAGATGTTTTTGTCGGAAAATGTGCGACATGCTTGGGCGTGCGCGTGAAAGTGAAAAAGATTTTAAATGCACGTGCCCGACGCGCAGCGTTACATTCCGTGCGACAATGACTTGCACAGATTATGTCCGAGTGAGCTTAACCGGAAATGTTCATTCGTTCCATGAAATATCGTCGAGGCCTGCCACATTGCCGGCCACACGCGCCCTCGGGCTCGCACGACCCTCGCCTATGTACTTTGAGTGAGCACCCACGAAACACAAACGTCTTGAAAACTTCTCGGAACGGCTACAAACGGCCATAGACGTCTTGGTCTACGCGAAGACGTTAAACAGATGTTTTTGGAAACACTATGTAGCAGGAAGTACGGAAATGTCTAAGCCAGTTCTCTGAATCGTGAAGTGACCAATTTGTTATAACAGACAGCCACAATGCAAAACTCTAGGTGGTGCATTAGAAACATTTTGCTTATGTAGTGGCGTGTTACTGATTTATTAAAAATTATTTGAAACCTTTGACCACTTTAGCGCTTCATTTGTGTGAACAATCATGCTTTATGTTAAGCGTACGTGGCGTTGACACGCGTTTATCGCTTTTGTGGCTTTGCCTATATTTCAGTGTTGCTATGGTGGGTTGTAAGAAATGGGCCATAGGCCTAGGGATTGGTGCTGTCGGTAAAGCCAACCTTTTTTTCAATATTGCGAGGAATACAAACATCCTCATTGATTTCTCTATGTAGCAGATAAGAGCGAGACACTCAATTCCTTTATCATTAATGCTATAATGGAAGGGTGTTTTGTGTATCTGAATTCTTGTGCGGGCCAAACATCCATGCGAGAAAAACTTCTGTAATAGTGTTGCAGAAGGCTTTGATATTATTCCATCGGCAAATTTAGATCAGTGTTGACAAGGTAAGTAAAATGATATTGGGTCTTCCCGGACCATAATGGGTAGTGTATGCCGTTTCTAGCAAGATCACTGAAGCTAAGCAACATTTCGTTGGATAGTTGACATCGGAAGGAGACAGACCATCTTGATGGTAATATGACGCAATTTTAGCTTCTAGAGACTATTTAAAATGTGCTAGTGCATCCCCTAGCTCACAATAGATATATTAGGTGTTGAACTAAAGTTTAGAGAGGTCAAGTCCGTTGTACTTTATATAGTATGTATATATTCACAGTCACCATGTTTATTGCTTATTTGTTTTTTCACTTTTTTTCCCACAAGTAAAGACTTGGTAACTTTATGGAATACATTCTGTGTTGAAATAACCTACGTCGTGTTCAGATTTCACGTCCTCTGCACTTTATGTACACTCACTATCTTTTGTAAATACTGTAAAACAATTCAGGGCTTAATTAGCTAAATACGAGCAGCTAGAAAAGGTCATGCCTTAGTTGGCCAGTAGATGTTTAAAGCATTTTAAAACGTTTTTAAGACATCCTCAAAATGTCCAGCGGAACGTTGTGTAGCCATTTTCAAAACGTTCCCAAAATGTCTTCCAAGATGTCTTCCAAGACGTCTTCTAACCATCTTTAAGATGTCTACCAGACGTCCTGCAAGACGTCTGGTATCCCAAATGTGGCGGTGCATTAGACGGTCTTAGAGACGGCTACAAGACGTTTTAAGACATCCGACAAAATCTTGGTAAGATGTCTTGAAGTTCTTAATATCTTGCCATAACGTCTCCAAGACGTCTTGTGAGTGTTCAAAATAATTTTGAAGACATCTTGCTTATCTTGTCAAGATGTTTTGAAGACGGCTTATAGACCAATATGTGATCACTGGGTTGAAGGGCATCGCGGGCGATGCGTTCAACCTCCTGCTTTGCAGGAACTGCTCAACGGTTGAATCCATCGTAAAGGAATGCCGGAATTTTGAGCAAGCGAAGAGCAAATGCATCGTACAATGCTTCGACTGACTTCCGAATACGGCTGCCACTTCCTCCTGCAACAACCCTCCGGCATCACATCCGCCTGCCACGCCAAGCTTGACACAGGTCATTCGTCGCGAACTTGAGGCTATGGCTCCAATTAAGTTCTCACTGTCCCGATACGCACGACAACATGACCATCTCGCTCATGCAAACATGGACACCCAGTCTGCCGTCCGCCCTACCGCTCCTAGTCATTGCCTCTGCTGCACATCGCCAGTCGTTCCCGAATCGATATTGGAACCCCTCTGAGTGGCGAACACTGGATGACAGACCAATTTGTTTTGCTTGCTCCCGGGTCGGTCACATCTCTCGCCACTGCCTAGTAGCCGCTGGTACTCCTCGCCTCGACCATATGCTGATCGCCGCTTCGACCGAGACCCTCGGTCTCTGTCGCCCCTTTCTGAACCATACCAATGTGCCGGCCTTCCCTCTCTGGGAAACACCACTAGCCGCTCGTCCTCGCCGCAACGCCGTCATGTCCCGTTCGCCTACACTTCGACGTCCCTCGCCCCCGTCCTACGCGGGCCGCTTCTCGGGAAACTAAGCAATGCAGCCCCCGGAGGTGAGGGTGCATTGATGACTCGGACTGCAAAACCAGATCTGCTGACCCCTGCTGCTCGACCGAACTAGAGTGTACTAGTTCTAGTACACTCTAATCGAACCTTAATTGTTGAAAATTTTCTTGATGATGATGATGATCAAGCCCTCATCGATACTGGCGCTCAGGTGTCGGTTATGAACTCAGATCTTCGTAGCCGTCTCCGTAAAGTCCTGACACCTGCCGAGTCGCCTGCCGTCCGAGTGTCTAATGGCAGTACAACAGCCGTGATGGGAATGTGCGCCGCCCGTGTTACCATTGCCGGTCGTCAAGTGTTAGTCCTGTTCACTGCACTGGCCGAGTGTCCCCACGAAGTGATTCTTGGAATCGACTTCCTGACTGCTCATTCAGCACTCATTGACTGTGCAACCGGCACCCTTCGCCTTGAACTGCCCCATTACTTGCCGACCCGACCGAAGACCACAAGTCGATCCCGACTTCGTTCTGCTGAATTTGTTCGACTGCAACCTGATGCTGCGACCTACGTCCTCATGTCGTCTTCTAGCTCCTCCACTTCGCAGAGTTGACGGCCTACGGTGTACGCGGAGTGGCTCATTCTCTGATGTGTTCGTATCTGCTTGATCGCAGGCAGAGCGTTGTCATAGGCAATAGTATTTCCTCCAGCAGGGCAATAGGGTCAGGTGTCCCACAGGGCAGCGTCTTAGGCCCCCTTCTGTTCGACATCTACATTAACGACATGATAGACACGCTGAACGATGCAACAATCGTTCTATACGCGGATGATACCAGCCTGTTTGTCTCTGGTCCAGTGGCTGACGAGGTCATTCGTAAGGCGAACGCGTTCCTTTCCACTTTATTAGAATGGTCCAGCCGCAACGGCCTCAAAATTAATAACAAAAAATCCAAAGCAATCCTGTTTAGGACCAGGGGTAGACAGGTATATCTATGCGATGAACTGCTGCTTGATAATGTACCAATTGAGATTGTTAGCGAACATAAGGTACTTGGTGTCATTTTCAATACTGTACTGAATTGGACACCCCATGTTGACATGTTGTCGAAATCCTTGGTATCAGCAACAGGTGCCTTGTCACGATGTCGCCATTTCTTTCCGGAAAACGTGAAATTGCAAATTTATCAGGCACTATTTGCGTCACATATTAACTACTGCACGCTAGTGTGGGGCACCACTACAAATACTAACATACACAAACTTCTTGTTCTTCAGAAAGGTGCACTTCGAATTATAGCCAACGTTCCATATCTCCACACAACATTACACCTTTTCACCAAATTTAACATAATTAGAGTTACTGAGGTGTATTACTTTCATTTGCTGTATTCATACTTATTTTCCTCTAAAAAGTTCTCCTCACTTCTGAAATCACTGTCAGGACTACAACGGCAGTTAAGTGACCAACGCACCCGTAGCCAGGACAAATGGCTTGTCCCGATAAGGCGTACTAATTACCTAATGCAGTCACTAGTCTACAATGTCCCTTCTCTTTTCAATAAATATGAAAACGAAGGTATTGACGTTCATGCATTAACCCGGAAAGAAATGAGACGTCATTTTTTGTTTTCCAGTGATCCATGACGCCTGTGCATGAAAACAAGCGCGCAGATCTAATAAACTGTTGTTAATGTATCGCTATCTTTCTTTGTATACTTATGGTATTTACTTTAGTTCTCATTATGACATGAAGTTGTCTTTTTTTTCTGCTTTTTTACTTTTCAATAACTCTGTCAAATTGCCACTGTTGTGCACAAACTGATATCTAATATGTTTTGATTAATACAACTCATATACTCAAAATCGACTGTTGGTTCTATATCAGAAGTGCATGGTATGGGATTAACATTTTGTCTTGGCGTTCTAAACTCTACTTATATCAGTCTGTTCTCAATCACCAGATAACTTCCAACGACCATCTATGCATGATGTTGTGACATCATGCTTTACTGTGGCCATAGGGAAACTTGTATACATGCATTCTGAAGAATTTTATTTTAGACAATAAATTCTGGGAACCCCAAGTAGAGTTGGCGTTCAGGGCCACTTGCTTACATGATGCAGTGTAAAAGAAAGATATAAATATTTACTTCCAGGCAGCAAAATGACATGGGAGATGCTTTAGGTGAACGTCAAAAGGCATTTTAAATTATAGAATGAATTATACCTGTCTTCTGGCACTATGCTTATGCCTGCAGATTTTAAGCAGTTTTTTATGTGTTGTATTTGTTTCTTTTATGCCATTGTTCTTGTGAGGACAGCCACTGAAAGGCCACGCCTAAAACAAGTATAACTATGCATCATGAGTGCATCAGTCCTATAATGTTTAAAAGTGGTGTGCGCATTACATGCCCTTAACAGTAGTCACCGAGAGAAAACAAAGTGTATTCGCTAATTTTTCTAATATGTATAGATTATTTCTTAGTCATGTTTATGCTAAGCATTTGGCTTTTACTGGCCTTACTATGAATGAGTCTGGTCTTTTTTCCCTTTTTTTGACTGGCGCAGATGCTTCAAAGGATACTGGACCTGCCGCCAGCTGACATGCCTTTCTTCCTCCTTAGTTCTGTTAAGATGTGGGTTCAGTTTTTCTAGACATGCAATCCATAATATATGCAGTCTAGTCAATCAGTGCATGGCATTACATGCCATTCATTTCCTATGTATATATTTAGTCAGAATCAAAGCAGGACAAGCACATGTACATAATTTGCAAGAATAAAATTTTGTTTTTTGCTGATTTTGCTGCCACTTAAACATTGTTATGAAATGCTGGCTATAGAAGAGGCATTTTACAAGATGTCTTTTCAATGTGCCTCATTCAACACCCTTGTGTGCTGCATGAATTTTGCTTGTGTTAGCAGTATACCCAAATTAATTGTGCGCTAATGCAGATCACTGGTACTGCTATTGTTTTCTTGGAACCGGTGGTGCGATTCAGGATTTCTAGGAAATGTACATATATTGAGTGCGACTGGCTTTAACTTCAAAATAAAAACACGCAAAGCTACTAAGCTGAAAAAAGTTCAGTATTATGTGCTAAATGCATACTTTTCCAAAGGCATAAATATTAAAGGCTGCATAGATTCCATAGTTTGGTAATGAAATCTGTCAAGGTATAATAGTGAGAGCCCATCTGTGACATGCAAACATGTATACATACATATGCCAACAATGTCCCTTATGCACTGAAATAACATTCTTCCGAAATGAATAGACTCGCAAGAACATTAATACACTTTGCAAGTGAACAGCACTAGAAATTGCATGTCGCACACGGCCTCTCAACATTATACCTTCACAGATTTTATTACAAACTGTGGAATCTATGTGGCTCCTTTTAATATTTATGCCTTTGCAAAAGCATGAATTTAGACCATTATACTCAACTTTTTCAGCTTACTAGCTCTGGTGTGTTTTAGTTTTGAAGTTAAAGCCAGTCACATTCAATATATCTACATTTCCTAGAAATCCTGAATCACAAGACTGGTTAGAAGAAAAGCATATCAGGACCAGCGATCTGAATTAGTGCATGGTTAACATATGCATTAGTTAACCTTTTTTTTTGCAAGGTGGATTGCATAATTTTTCCGGCAAGCAAAATAATCCTTTATACAAAAGTTCTACAGATAGTCTAACGAACAGCTTGCCAAGACTTCCCCAAGACGAATACGGAGGGAGCATTAGCTTGGCTTCAGAAGTGCTTGTGGAGTTCTAAGGCTACTACTCGGCTTGTAGAAGCCGGATAGTAGACAACCTCTTGGCTTGAAGAAGCCCAAATGTAGACGTCTTCTAGATGGGTTTGTGCTACCTGGGTAGTGTCACGGGATGTTCTTGTAAGTCCACAGGGCGTCTGACCGAAGTACAAGAAGACGGAGCAGACTCAGCTGGGCAGCGATCGAGCGCGCACTACTAGTTCGTCAACTTCCTCTTTCACACTTCACCGTGCCGGCACCGATAATCTCCAGTACAATAGGTATTTAATTTGAAAGAGCGATGAAATGAACAATTCAGTCTCACAACTTCGGAGTACACGATGGTGAAAAGTGTTATAAGGAATTGATGAACTTGCGATACTATAGTTTTTTTACTACTTGATTGAACAGCTGACAGCGGAATTGTGATGCAGCTCAATGTGCAGATTTTGGTAGGAGCGAAAAACTGCCAAATAACGCACTGGCGTGGAGGTTGAACTAGCATCGTGCGAAAACGCCTATTGTGACAGCCTGCAGAAAACTGCACAGGTAAGAACTTGAGCAATCATCTGCCACAAAAATATATCATCGGACTCACCTATTCATCTACCTGAAACTAACGCTCACACTAAATTTGCGCAGCTGCTCAGCGTAGGCACACGTTTTTCTGTTACCCGCCACGGTAGCTAAGTGGCTATACCATCGCGCTGCTGAGCTCGAGATCGCGGGTACGATAGGATCGAAATGCAACAGTGATCGTGTACTTAGATTGATGTGTATCTTAAAGATCCCAGGTGGTCAGAATTAATCCGGAGTCTCCACCTATGGTCTGCTTCATAGTTAAGACACGTACAACCCTTGGATTTATTTTTCGATTTTTCTGTTTTCTCAATTAACGTGGTTAAAGGCCTTAGGTCTTGCATGTATGCTGCCTTCAATCTAGCACTTTTTTACGTTTGCTTCTGGTTTTTTCTTTGTAACATATGTATAGGACTGGACGTACAGCACAACGACACATGTGCAGCTAATGGAAATGTACACCTTATAAGATGGCAAAATGACAGACCAAAGGAAAGGCAGTGCATGTACATGTTTTTAAGTACAGGCTGTGTGGCCAGTATGGGTGCTAGATATCTAACAACCGTATAAAGCAGCGGAAAGAACTTAAATGCATATTTTATACATATATCTGGATAAGGATCCCCAGAGATCTCCCCGAGACGTTTTTACAAAACGTTTTCTAGCCGTCTTAGCAAGATGATAGCTTCAAACAGCTGAACAAGACGCTTTCAAGCCGTCCTTCACAAGACGTCTTCAAGACGTACATATAAAGACGTTCTGTAGCAGACTTGAATAGTTGTAGACGTTTTGGTTCATTTTGGCTGGTCCAAGATGGCTACAAAACGTCTTGTGTTCAGTGGGCTTGATGCCTAAGTGGCGCTGGCATCGAGGCGCCCTACGTGTCCACGCTGAGCCGTGTTCACCCCGAGAGTGGACGACCCTGTACATCTGGCTGTTTCGTCACTGTGCATTTGGCTGTTTCGCCGCTGATTGGGTACGGGAATAACTCAGTCTGATGGTTTACAAGTTTATAATCAGTGCACATCCTGAAAGTTCTATCATCTTTGGGCACAATTGTGATCGGAGATGCAAAGGTAGATGTTGATGGTCGAATAATTTCAGCAACCAGCAAGCCTTGTAACTCTTCTTTTAGCCATTTCTTTTTTTTTCCATAGGACATCCCATAGGGCTTTCTTTTAACTGGTGTCGTGTCACTGAGCTTGAATGGAACCTCACTTACTTTCGCTGCAGGAAGGTAAACTCCGATGCATATCAGCTCCAGGAATTGTGTCGGTATATCTGAACTCTCTCTGACCAACTTGAGACGTGTCTGCATACACATTCAACTGCGATGTCTTGACAGGGATGTCTACAATGACTTCATCACACCATGAGATATTTATCTTTAATTTCTTCATGTCAGCTAGGGCATGCCAGTATAAAATTAAATGTGGCGTCATTAACGACTAGTGCTTCTACAGTTGTTTTGCTTGTTTGAAATTCCAAGCACGCACGTGCCCACTTGTCTAGTACTTGAGAACTTTCAGCGTAACTGTGTACTTTGACAACTTTGCTGCTGAATATTTGATTTTGCAGAATCAGTAAAGAATTATCTATGCTAACTGATGGTCCAGAGTCAAATAATACTTAAATGACATTTCCGTTGACGCTCATCTTTGCGTACAGTAGGCCTGCTGCAGACTTCGCCAAGTATAAACGCGTTCTTTCGAGGTCTGCAAAGAGAATTAAAAGTCCGGGCTTAACAGCTCTTTTACTTGTCTTGGGTGTTGAGTCCTCTCTTTGGTTGAGTCAATTTCAGCATAATTCGCTGTAGTGCTGCAGCCAATGGTAGTACTGGCCAATGGATCCAATGGTATAGCTTCGGCTACTGATGTTGCTCTCGTGGTCATTGGCTAGAAAAAGGCCGTCGGGAAAGTCAGAGTACATGCCACATCAGTGAATGTCGTGACCGTAGGAGTTCATCCAATGTCGCAGAGTGCCTTATCATGATTAGGTGCTGATAAGCCTTTGTCATTCTAAGAATAACGAATGGCACGATTGAGGATTCTCACAGGTCGGGTTCAGCGCATTGCAAAAGTAAACATTTCTCATAAAGTAGTTGCTGACAGATCCTTCTCGGTGCTTGAATGAATGGCCTTTTCCCAGCATTATATGGGATTCAAAGCGAATGCTCAGAGAAAGCTAGCTCGCCGTTCAACCCATGGTACATCTTTGTTGATTGGTATGCGCAACTCAAACCACTTCTTCGCATTTCCTAAGAGGAAATGGCACATATTATAGATACGGCCACAGTCCGTGGTCCAATTGTTCTGTGAGCATGCATATTCATAAAAGTGAAGTCACGTTGACGGGCTTGACAACGTACCATCGAAATGCTCCGGCTTTATAAGTTCTTGCACCATCTGCTTTGTCGATCGGGGTGTTGATGACTCAAGCTCTTGCTGGTGCTCTGCTTGCTGTTGCTGATTTTGAAAAAGGTGTTGTATGAGATGGCTGGCAGCCCCCCCCCCCCCCTTGAGTTTGACCTTTAACTACAGTTGGGCTACTCGAACTTTCAATCTAGCATTGTAAGTCAGTCACATGCGTATTCACTCTGAGCCAATAGATTCAAGATTCTCAAGCACTGAATTGGCTCTATCACCTAAGATGGCCAAGTCCGGTGTGAACTGACCTTTCCAGGTAACTGGACGGCATTGTCTCTATCTTCCTGGTCGTTCCTCACCAATAGACGACCATCTTCATGCCTGCCGATAGTGAATGACACCCACATGGTTCGAAACCATGACTGAACCAAAATGTAACATTCCGTTTAATCAGACATACCTAATCTGGCCGCCTCTTCTTCCTCTTCTCTTGGTCTCTCCTGTGTGCTTCTTCTTCCTCTTCTACGAGCGTTACAATAGAGCCCTGCACACTCAACTTTCCCAAATTAAATCTGCCCAAGACGAACTGCTAAGTTGACTGCATAAACGCATAACTACACTTGAAACCACGCAACAAAAGGCTACCCCATTTGGCAGATATATACGAAGCAGGCCAGATAGAGCAGGACGTTGCCCCACTAAAGGTGGCCAGGATAGACGTGAATACCTGAATACGATGCAATAATTTGCTCTTGGCTTGCACGACATCTAAAATGAAAGCTGGCAAGCCTTGGAACAAAGAGTGTTCAAATTATGCGCAGACATACTTGATCCAAGGTAAGAATGAAGCACAATTGAATGAGCGCAATGCATTGGTAAATTATCACCAGGAAAAAGGCACCCAATAATAGTAAAGCTTTCACACTAAGTCAAACGAAAGGATAATAGCTTGTTGACTCAAGCTGAAAGATACGAGATACTCTATACAGTAAGGCTTCGCCCATGGCTCTTACGTGCTATCAATGTTTTGCTAAGTACATAATGAATGATCTGCTTAATAGATGCAGTGAAACATAAAGGCAGACTGCAGACATTACTGGCAAACCATAAATAGGAGCACATAATGAAAGACTGCCTCTGTATCTTGTAGATAAAATGAGCAGTAAACATAGCGTAATCTCTTGAATATGCTGAAAGGCAGACTGAGCATTTGTCCTAAGAACCAATAAAATACATATACAAAACACATAGAGACGCATTGACTCACTAAGGATAAATACAATTGAGACCATTAAACAAAGCTTAAAAAGGCAAAAGCTAGATTTCTCTCATAAAAAAAAGAGAGAGAAACACTTAAAATAGAAGTTTCACATAGGTGAGCCTTGGCAGTGTTAGCTGCACCGTAAAGGGCACATCAAGAGGCTTCTCATATAAAGAAAAGCAGAATTCAGATATAAAACATCACAGACCATTTGTCAAACCTTGCACAAAAAGATATGAATAACATAATGGAACATAAGAAAGAGTAACAGCTTGACTAGAATGTGCATGGACAACTTTGTATGACTGAAAAGTATGAAGTAAAACCAGCAGAACAAATGCCAAATATGAGGCAAGATCCAGAATCCAGTTATATGATACAAAATTGCATTTACATATGCGAATACGTAACCACAAAGTGGTATTTGCTACAATCAGCTAAATTTAAAAAGTAGCAATGAATTGTGGTAAAGTTGGCGTTTAGCAAAAAAAATGTCACAGTTTCGCTCTAAGGGCGAAGCAATGAATGTGATAGCAACACAGCAATGATGATCATACGAAGTAAGGTGAGCGGCTTTGGTAGCAATATGAATTGTAGTAAACATGAGCTGATTAAGTAAGCAGGTGTGCTGCGGCGTAAGTAGACCGACATGAAGAGAGACTCGATGACCACGAGAAGGCGCGTGTGAAACGGTGGTGTTGATGAGAAGCGCTGCCCGTGAGCAGCGCGTGCGAAGGGACACACCTGTAGCGCTGCACTGCCGATCAGGGCAGCATTGCATGTGTAGCGTGCGTTGGAAAATGTGGCCCGACTATTACTAACTGTGGTGTGAGCGCGCACAAACAAACATGAATAGATCACACTGAATGACTGCAGACAACGACTGTCAAAACGCTGGCAGCAAGTGCATATACGCCGCAGCGGGCGAAGGTACGTGCGGTCTATCGCTTCAACGGAAACTGAGCGGCGAATGCACAGCGCATAAAGGTCAGAGCCGTGTGGAGATAAGAGACGATGCGGGGCGAGCGACGAGCGCGGCTGTTGGCAGAGTAGAAGTGCGCCCCCCCCCCCCCCCCCCCGCTTCCTCCGGCGCTCGCTTCCCGCTTCCTTGCTTGCGCGTGGGAGATTGAGTGCGTTCGCTCTCCGTGACAGGGTGCGTCCCCGCACGCTTCCGCTCGGGCATACGGCGCGCGGCGCAGATTTTATCTATACGGAACCTCACGGCGACGGCGACGGCGATGCCGGCGGCAGAAATCCGGTGGAAGTGTCCATATAATTGCTATCGCAATAAAAAATAATTCTGCGAGGTAGAACATGTGTTTCAGTAAAATATGTACAGTGGCCACTGTTAGAGGGAACGCGGCACGCGTGGACGCTCTCTTTGGGCCACCAAGCGGGCGCCGCGCGAAGTATTGCGGCGCAAGCGCAATCAGCGCCAGAGGCGGAGTTGACTGCGCGTCGTCTGCTACGGTGCCTCCCACTTCGCCGCACGCGCTCTGGTTCAAAATACTGTAGCTATGGAGCTCGATAGAAAGTATTTGAACTGGGTTATCTGGGCGCGCCGTTCATGCTACACCCAGTATTCGGCTTCGAATTTAAGACGTTCGTTTTGTCGCAAAATGAAGTTGGTCGCTGAAATTTCACTTGGTTACAAAACGAAATAGAGCACGTGGCATAAGATTAACAGCGTGTGCCTTGGATGCTTCACATGTCAAACAGCACATTTAGGCGACGAAAGTTACGCCCACTTTTGAAAAAAACTCTGCTCGTTATGAGTTTAAAAGGGGTTGTATGTGTTCTTAGTGTGACGTACCTTCCGGCATGGCCAGAGTTCCTGAGAATGAGCGCTGGGAAATCGTCGAGCTCTATTTCAAGGGTAGGTCGCAGCGAAAAAATCGCCGACGCGACGGGAAGAACGCTCAAGACAGTCAACAGGATCGTAAGAGCATTTAAATCTTGCCGCCGGATCAAGGATGCTCCGCGGAAGCCGAGGTCTCGAGTTACGACTGAACAAGAGGATGCTTGGATCGTTGCGGCGGCAGCCGTGAAGCCAGGTGTCTCTGCTCAGCAAATCAAAAATACCCTCGACTTGAGAGCATCCGTGACAACGGTCAAGCGACGCCTCCGGGAAGCGGGTCTGAAGAGCAGGATTTCTTTATGTTTAATTTTGGTGACTGTTCTTTTTCTTCTAAAACATTTAACTACTATATATGATGGAATGGAGGGTTGTGCTGTACACATAACATTTTGCCGGCTTAAATATGTTATTGCTTACGCTATTGCAATGCTTATGCAGGAACAACAGTTAGAAATTAGCCGAGCGATAGAGGATAACGGAAAGGGAAGAATGGGAAAAGGAGAAAGAAAACGTGTGCTTTTACTATGTTTCGCTGAGGGAAACTATACAGTGGTCCGCATAAAAGCATTGGTGCCATCGCGGACTCAGGTTATTGGCACATCAAAAACAAACACAAAACAAAATTAATTTTTCTATTGTACTTACATCTTTCCTTATTGTTTCCTTTGTTCTTATAGCACAAAACTGTGTCATTCAGGCCAAAGCACTGCCCAGTCCCACTCAAAAGCATCGCTGCATTGGCGGGCTGACAAAATATTATGTTTGTATATTATCTGTTCTAATAAAGAAAGAAAGAAAGATACAAACTGCATGATGAGACGAGATACCTACACCTGAATTGAGTTAGCTATGCAATAAAGGAGTGAAGAATTGACTTAACGGCATTTTTAAGCAAGTGAGCTCACCATCAAACATCCAACAATGTATAGTGATTGCATTCTTTCGGCAGTTTATGCAATTCTAATGCAAACCTTTTCCCCAAGAAAACTGACCTGTAAATTTCCTTGTGTTAGAAGTGGATACAGAAATCGAAACTATATATATTCACAACATTAGCAACAGCTTACAGTCAGAGGTAATGCTATTGTCCCATTGAAATAGTAACAGTTTCTGGGTAGGCTGGAGACGATGTCACTTCTATCACCAAAGCTCAATAAAATGAGAAGATTAGGCAAGTGACAAAAAGCTGCACCACAAATTCTTTGTCATTTCAGGCATCTGCATGTATTGGAGAAAGACCTGGCAAAGTTGTCAGTCGAGATGTGGGCCACCAATTCATTCACAATTGATATTTTGCATTTATTGAACTCTACAACCATCACAATGAACTGAGAGAACATGTCATGCGTAACACTGATGAAGAGCTCTGCAAAAATGAGTGATTTGGGAGTATATTACTTTCTTACAGTGAACTCACGAAAAAATTCTGAGCACATTAGGTTTGGGGCACATTACAACCAGGTAAATGCAATTTTTAATAAAGTCGTCTCACCTACAGTAGCTACAGCGGACACCATGGCAGAGGGCTATATTTTAATCTTCTAACATGCACTGCTAGTAGAAGTACAAAAAAGGGCTTTTGTGTTCGATGACGTGTGGCCATCATAGCCAGGAATCAGACATGTGACTTGACGCTTAGCACCAGAAAGTCGCTGAGCAATTACAGGTTAAATGCAGTACTTAAAGCTACAAAAGATATGTCTACAGCATAATGTTTGTTTTATTCTTTGAGAACTTGTGCTGTACGCGTAGTTACCAACAATGCACCCTGGAAGCTTAAAGCTATTAAAAGCATTTTTTTTCCTTTTTTTACCATTCCACGAGAATGTGGTTGCCAAGCTGTTTGACATTAGGATGCTCAAAATTCTTCACGTGTATGACTCTGGACTGCTGCCTCCTATGCTGATGAGCTCCTGAACCTGTGTGTTTAGAAAAAGAAAAACGTGCATGGATGGTAGCCGTTTCATTAGCATTATACTTTGGCCTTGAATTTCTACTCCCTCTAAAGAGTGACAGTTGTTCAGAGAACTTTCATTCAAAAAGATTGTTTGTCCAAGTTGTCGTTGCCAGTAACATGTCAAGACAGAACAAAGGCTACTTCTGTAGCCTCAACAACGAAGTAAACTAAAAAAAAAAAGATTTGCCTTCCATACTAAGTTTGCATTCAGGGGTGCGATCGCACAAACAGCTCGCTTTTCCGTTCCTTCACTTGCCCTCTCTGTATTGATCAGAATTGTGATTGAGTCAGCGGCCGTCAGAGACAGCGGGTCGGAAACCGCATATTTCCCACTTTGTGACGTAGCAGTCAAACCGAACGTGCGAAAAGCGAGCTGTTTGCGCGATCGCAGCCCAGGTACTGAATTTCAAAAATATTTCCTATCAACTGTCGGCTTGGGATATAGGTGTCAGGCACATGTCATTAAACAAAAAAGCAGCTGGATACAGTTTAAGAGCTCCTATACCTAAAGACTATTCGGCAATAAATGACATCAATTGAAAGTAGATAGCCTTGCAGGGATGCATGGCTGCAAATCTGACAATTTCAAATTTAGTGTAGGCTACATTCGAATATAAAGTGCATTGAGCCATGTTGAATTTAACCATCAAGAAGACAGACATATACAGGATACCACAAACAATTCACTCACCAAATCTTCCTTGGTTGGCCAGCTCAAGCTGCCATCAAGCTGGTGAAAATCCTTCAGGTCATTGAAAGGCTGTGAGTCAACTGTGGTGTCTGTGCAGGTCATCTGCTTGTTCAATTTGCTTTTGATGGCTGCCAGCTGTTGCACAATCCTCAATGCAGCCAGCCATGTGAGTATCTGACATTGTAAATCTGAAATATGGAAGCAAATTAATCTCTATAGAGGCCAACAATGTAGACCTCTAACTAGAGACGTAGAAGTCCAAATCAGATTTAGTAATTTTTTTAATCGAGCAGGACCACAAAGCTTAGTCTTTTGAATAAAGCCATATAATTGACCTTGAAAAAACTGCACAGGTGAGGTCTCGCAAGGTAAGCAGTAACCACGACTGCTGCCTTAGAAGACTCTGAAACAGGACACAACAGGTGGACAGAACTACTCTTTAACCTCACATCCAATTTACACTAGTTTCCCGAGATGAAGGCAAACCGACAATCTATATGTATACATCACACTTTAGCCAAAAGACGTGCACATCGACAACAGAGTCCTTAAGCAAATGTTCAACAACACAATGACAATAATGTATGCTACAGGCATACCATCTTGCCTGCAATAGACAGCAGCTTTTTCACACGCTTTGGTTGCTCTTGACTGGCAGGAAGAGGGACGACTGGAGACATATCGAGGCTGGCAACAAAGGCAGATGTTTTTAAACAAAAAAGCAGCTGGATACAGTTTAGGAGCTCCTATACCTAAAGACTATTCGGCAATAAATGACATCAATTAAAAGTAGATAGAAGGAACTGTTCAACAACACAATGACAATAATGTATGCTACAGGCATACCATCTTGCCTGCAAGATGGTATGCCTGTAGTATGGTGAAACGGCATTTAAGCTAGGCTAACAATGTAGTTGCGGCTATCATGGTAGCTCTGCTATGATGTTGCACTGCTAAGCACAACGTTACAGACAGGACCAATTTAATTTTTGGTTACAATGACCGCAAGTGAATAGAAGCAGAATCTTCAGATGCCAAAACTTTGGCACGGACACTCGAAACTGTTCTGGGCTGCCCTACCGCATGTCATGGTTCATCTGTAGCTCTGAAGCACTACACCTTTCAGCTGCTAACACTCACAACTACTATTCCTTCTGAATATCTTTATTCGCACTACCCCAACACGTGTGCGTACATAACTCTAAACTAGCACAAACAATGTTTACTACCATGCGTCACCAAACTGCCAGTGTCACCAGCCTTGCCCGTGCTTTGTGTGAAACCATCTGTTCAAAAGTCAATTTAAAAAAGTTTTTAACTTTGCTTAAAGAAAAAAGAACTCGCACACGGAATTAGGCACAAACTTAGGCTTCACTTGCCTAGTAAGATGAGCTAAGACTACCAAGATCACTACCCACACAACACAAAGGCATCCTCAGTAAGTCTCTGGGACATGTTCCAAGGCAGTACTGTTTAACACTGTAATTCGAGGGAATTCATCATTTACAAATTGGGTTAATACATGCATGACGCAGCTTGGGTATAAGAATTTACCCATATTGTAGGGCTCCGTTTTGATATTTGTGCGCTTTCATGTGCTCTGAAATGTCAGAAGTTTTGCATCTTTATATCTTGCCAACATTAAAAATCAGCTCGGTATCAAACGAACTACCTCAGGTGCAGCCACACCTATGCACTTACAATATAGCCTTTGATATCTGCTTTTGCCACTTCAGAGAACCGTCGGTGGAATGTGCGCTTTGGACACCATGACCAATAATAATAACGTAATAATAATAATGTTTCAAACAAAATAGTGTACAAATAAACAGTCTTTTTTTGCAGTGTGCCATTTGTATTTCCTTTTTGGTTATACTCAATTTCATTCGGACAAGCATGAAGCTCCCAAATAAACACAACTGAAAGCAACGTTCCTGAGAATATCCTGCTGAGGATGTTCAGATATATATGACGAGTTATGTTCGCGATAAGTCCAGCAATAGATGTTGTGTTTAAAATCATTGTGGGCATAATGCTGTGGACGTCCTAAGTCCGTCCCATAATGAGCTAGGAGATTCGTATCTTTCCGGGACATCCACAGGATGTCCCGGTTAACAGCGAGTTCAAAGGGGCTGGTTGGTTCATCATTACAAAAATACAGAAGCAGCGCGACACAGGACGAGTGAAGAGCCCAGGACAGAGCGCTCTGTCCTGTGTTCTTCACTCGTCCTGTGTCGCGCTGTTTCTGTATTTTTCTAGGGATGTTTTGTGTTGTCTGGGTAAAGTATGTGAACTAAATGTATTGATTACAATTCACATGCTGAAGAGAACATTGGTTATAGGTTTATTTCTGACGTAAGGTATTTGCTGTAGCTTCTACTACATTATAAATGTCCAGAGAGGATGCACGTTTTTAGTCACGTTTATTCTGCAGTTTTCTCATTGATCATAAAGCCATCAAGCATGCACATGCCTTCTTGACAATGAGAAGTGACAGTACTAATTACTATGTCTCTAGAATAAATAAATGAGAGGTTTATGATGTGCAACTACCAGAACAATCTTCTGAACTGACTGACTGCACCTCACAATCTGGTGGGAAAAAAAAACGGTTAGGCATACAAAACAAGATTCAAACCATACTGACAAGTTCAGCTTTATGCACTACTTGCCTTCTTCAGCTTCATCTACGTAAGTACCCGCAAGAAAACTTTCAGTTAGTTTAAAGCAATTAAACTAAAGTGTTAAACATAATACCTGTCCCTGAAGCATCTGGGAAGTTCAGTGGCGGCTCTGGTATATCTTCATAGTAGTTATACATGGTTTGTTGATTTTTCTCTTTTCACTCTCCTGTCCCGACTCAACATCAGTGCTGAACTGGAACCTGCCAAGCTTCCTCCGTCCATCTTCAGACACACAAGAGGCAGATTCGTTTGGTTACCATTCACAACAGCATTCCTCAAACAAGACAATGCAATTAAGATTCAAACCATACCATATTTTCCTTTCACAAAAACTCTGAATGGTTTCCAGTCAGCTACTCGTTCCTGACACTTCCTGATAAGATGGTGTTGTTCCCAAGCGGCAACAGACAATGGTCCCCTTCAACGCATAATGATGGGACAAGCTAAACAGTTTCGTCATCGATGAAATAGACCATGCCATCTGAAAACCATTGGGCTGCTGGAATCGAAACATGGAAAAGAATTGTGATTGCTAGAACAAGATGCCAGGACGGTTCAAACCGGTCTTGCAGATTTGGTTGACATGCTAATTGGATGCATACAAAATGAAAGTGACATGAAGCATTAATTACTCTAATGCACTCTTCACTCTCTTCGCAAGTGTTCCCTTGCCAATCTTTCAGGAGTACAGCAATGTTTTCCCCGATAAGTGAAAGAACAAACAGCTGCGCATCTGTCCTGTCTGCCTCACCTCTCTCCTTTCCCACAAACTCTCCATTCATCGCAACGTTCACTATATAAAGTGATGCCACGAAAGCCCTTTCGGGAACACATCCACCATAAGGACTGTCCAGGCAGGTAACAGTAAAAACAAATACTCATGAGAGGCCATAGAAAACGAGAAGGAATAAAGCTGGCAAGACTAAAAGGAACCTTTCAGAAACACAACAAATGCAAGCCAGTGAGGCAAAGGCTTCTGTAATTTCTGTATAGTCCCTGTAATATACAGTGACTATACTGTGTGTTCCTGCAACGATTTTTCACGAATTTAAAAAAAATCACCTATGGGACATGGAACAATTCTAATCCTTGAGCTGGATTGCTCAAACAGGCAGAGATTATTTGCATATTATCAAAATGCATAATAGACCAATTAGCAAAAATTTGCCACGTTTTTAGCTAATTTTACATTCATATTGCAATTTATAAATTGTAACCGAGGAGTTTTAAAGGTGGATTCATTTGGAACAAATTCCCAAGATGATACCAGTTTTCATACTATCTACTTTCCAAACAAATTGCGAAGATAACAATGGCAGTCCAGTTTCTTTGTGCTTCAAAGTATACTGCATGTTTGATGGTGCATATCTCAAAAATGGCATCATCCATGGAATCCTGTTAGTGGATATGCCTTGCTGTCTCACCAGCTGCAAGGTAATTAGTTAAAATGTTCCACTAATTTTTGTATAGTCAATTACACTTTTACATTTCACCTGCAATGTAAATCTCTTCGAGTAGACCAGTTCAAGAACTAAAATTGTGCTATCTGCCTCAGGCACTTTTTAAAGATTGGTAAAGGTCTTTGCAGGAACACCCGATATAATTAAATTGGCCATATTTTCACAGTTCTTTCCATTCTGAAATTCATTCAGCAAATATATTTTCACATTTCGCCTCATAGAGAAGACACCACAAGCCTCAAATGAATTCACTTGATTTTTGACCTCCACAGGGGAATAATGATATCTACAATAAGCCCCATACTACTAATGAATGAGGCTTAATTCGGCTTCTTTCTAGCTGCAGCCATACGGTCCAAAAGGCATATTTCACTAAAAATTTGGGCCGAGCAGCCTGTGTCAGTTCACCAAACATGCATGTTCCTCAAGAAACAAGCAGCAGTAAATTGCACAAGTGAGTTGAACGTGTAGCACAGAACAGTGAATAAATATTGGTACATTCCTTTGCATATTCTGCAAACAGCTGTAAGCCTCAATTAGCTTTACTTGAAATTACCGCCACTTGAAATTAACTGGTGCGAAGCCCAGTTAATTTCAAGTGGCGGTAAATTTTGAGAAGCCATTAAAGGAAGAAGTGGTGCTGGTTGAATCTAAACTGCAGTGTCAGGTCCTTGTGTTACTACCGAGCGTTTCTGTGAAAAAATGAAAAATTAGATACTATAGCATGACCTACCCGTCATAAGCAAACACATTTTAATGGGTTAAAATCGAGGTAAAGGTAGCAGTCAAATGTAGCAGACATAGTGACATGCTCGTTGCACCACTGCAGGTATGGTATCCTAACTGGATTCTTATGTGCTATGTTTATGCGTTTATGCTTTTATTAGTCACGTGATATTTGTGCTTTTGTATTAGTCCCTCAATCTGCAAAGTCTAGACCCGCGCATGAAAAACATGCACTGCTACTGGCACTGCAGCATTGCCCTTGAGAAATAAATTGTCGTCTAGAAAATAAGCTCTTTGAATAAGTTTGCGCGAATGACGACGTCGTAAAAATGTATTTGGGATGACCGTCATAAGTATACAAGCACAGGGAACAACAGCGAACAAACGGAAACACTGCAGAAGGCGCCCGGACAGCGCCCGAACGGCAGCAGACGACAGGCGCGAGTCCGTGCCCCGACGTCACTCGAGCAGTGCTCGCAGCGCCCCTGTAGGTCGTTCTCTGGGCTAATACCATACCACATGGACCTGCCAAAAAATCCCTAATATTCCCCCCAACCGAAATGCAACGCACGAGCAGTGGTAGGTGGTGCCGACTAAAGCCCCTCCATCCACGCGCCACTCCACGCGTATGGAGGGGCTTTAGTGCAGACAAGCTCGGCAATGGAAGATCAGTGAAGGCTCATCGCCAGAGCCGAAAGTGCCTCCGCTGCCATTGGGGCCCTGGACTGAAGGCTCCACCCACCACGAGGATCCGCCCCTCTGTGCGACCCATCAAAATAAAGTTTTCTCTCTCTCTTCTTCCGGATAACTCTCCATGTCAAGCCATTTCCAGCTTTTTCTGGTATCACCTCACCACTTTTGCCGACGATGAAATCTGTTGTAACTTGTACGACTGCAAATCATGCTCTTCATCACTGTAGTTCAACAGAGAATTAAAAGGTTTTGAAAAGCTGGCTAGCAAAAGCACAATGCCCTTCGAGATTATGCAAGAATTCGAGAATCACTTGGGTATACAACACAAATAGATTGCTTTATTAGACACATTTCCAATGATTCATAATTACAAGGCAGATCCCATGCATATGTGTGAATCAGTGGCAAGTGAATTTTCTTTAACGTTTACTGAAGTGTCTTCACTTCTCTGTAGGTCAATGCACCTCCACTAGTACCACATTTTGCTCACTCTTTCCTCACGCTCTGGTGCTTCTTTTCCAGACTTCTCTGTCGCCAACTTGTTCAATTTCTGTTGCATACTTCACTTCTTGCCCGTCTATTCGGGTGCCTATCACACTTCCAATGTGGAATTCCCATTCTGGAGGATTAGTCAAGAGTGTTCACATACCCAGTGGGAAGTCTGTCTGGCAGCGGTACATATCTAGTGGCATTAAACACATGGCCAAGCCAGCATCCACAGCCTGCGCCACCAAAGTAAAGGGAAGACCCAAAGAAAGCTTCGTTGATAAAGAGAGATACTGACCACCACAGTGCGAAGGCTGCAAGCATCCACTGGCCACACCTGCTTCGTTTTTGTAGCAGTTTTTTTGTCCAATATTTATGATTAAAAGCAAATCTGAGAAAAACAATCTGGGGTACTTTTTTTAGTTTAAACAAAAAACGCTGAAGTCAATGCCACAAACGTGAGATTATTTATTAAGAAAATAAAATTGGGGATGTGACACAGCAATGACATAAGCATTAAATAAAAACCGAGCGCTTTTGGCTTTATCGTCAAGCAAGGTGTATTTGCACCTACAAAATACATGTACCTTCAAATACCACAGAACTCCTTGAGCCAAAAGTGTACTTTTTCAAGCTTAGACGAACTTCATTATAAGCCCATATGTGACATTTTTATGTGAGTAGCAGCATATTATAAGAATGCCCGAGACAGTTCCATTACAGGTTTCCTTGCTTTACACAGCAGATAAAGGAACAGATATAATACAACACACCTAGGCTGTGTGCAAGAGTGGCATAAGAACAAATCTTGCTTTACACTCTCAATCGGCCAACAGTGTCTAGACGAAATCTCATTCACAACTTCAATACCGAGGCTTCTTTAATCCAGTGGCTTGGTATAAAGTGGGTGCACGTCACAGAACTTCCTTCCACTTATGCATGGGCGCCCATCAGACCTCCTGTGGTAAAAGCCTCAATGACTACTATATCATGGTTTACCTGACAGCAGCTGTCAAGTAAACCCTACACTTTGTGCTCAAAGTGTAGGGTTGCAAACCTCACTTCCCTATAATTTGTGGATTTAAAGTCCGGTGGAATGCTATTGTCATCATGGCTGCCCAAAAGGGCAAATACGCCTGCCGGTTTCTTGCAACATTTCTCGAGCTTGTGTGCATGCCTTTCTTCCAGCCTTTTGTGGATAAGGCAGAGAGCACGCCCATGTTTCCGAAGAAGCCTTTTCATTACCTGCATCTTGTTCTCAAATGGAAATGCAGAGAATGATTCAAGTGTGCCATAAGGAGGGGAATCTGCAGCAAGGTGTAACAAGCAGTGAAGGTAGTACGAGACCTCTTGTTTCCCATAGAGTGTGACAAAACCTTTCACAAAATGTTTCAGAAAAGCTTCTGCATAGCCAGCTTTTTCCTAGCAGAGTGACGGACTGCTTAGAATGGTGGCTGCCGCATGCAATGTCAAGAAATTTCAGAGTAAGTCTATGGCAACGTCTCTTTTAACATAAATGGGCCAGAGTAAAGAAGAGTTCGGCACTCTGTTTGAACAAACTCCCCTGGAACATGCACTTATGAAGCAGCACTTTTTTAAGATATCTCCTTTCAATTTTCAGGACCAAGTCTTACTTTCAGTGGCCCTGAAAGCCAAAAGTTCACAAGCTTCTGTTCAACTCCAAGGTAGACCAAATGCATGAGATCCAACGGCACATTGCTGATGCAGTCAAGTGGAAGTTCTGTAAGCGCAGATGTGCCCTGATAGTGTTCTGGGTCAGCCAGGCTATGAAATGACTGATCGGTCTTCAGCTGGGAAAAACATCTTCTCTTGTCTCAACATTTTGTCCAGTGCTTGGTTCGTTTGAGACGCACGTGCATGCTTCCCAGCACATGCGTACTTCTGTTGCTCATAGGAAGGTTTCAAAGTGAGCATCTGTCCTTTCCACCTGGCCTCAATTTTCCTGCTCAGCACAATGATCAATATTTGCAAGACCAACTAGCCCAACAGTCTACAGTCCCTCTATTCCATTTTGCACATTCAAACATCTGCCAGGCTTACCGGCATAGCATGCACCGCAGGAAAGGGGTATTCTGTAGAAACCTTGGTACAAATACTAGTTTACATGTTGTGCAGAATGACTAACCTTGCATCAATGCCTGCCTGTTAATGCATTAGCAGTGAATCAATACAGCGACTCAAGGTATTGCCACCGTCAAGATGAGTTATGAATGAGGCACGTACTGCAGCGGGACTTCTCTTTAGCGCTTCCCTAAGAACACTCGGCACCATCTAACGTACCACCGCAAATTTCCCTCCAAAATGAATAGCGCACTGGTGCATGCAAAACGCTGAGGAATGTGTCTTGCAACAACAAAACTCCTTTATCGCGCTTCTTTTTGGCACGCCACACCATCTAGTGGCACCGTCGAGAAGTCCGCGTGTGGCCTCCGAGACGAGAAGCATGGCGCGCCGGGTGCCTGCGAACTCGGAGAATTGTTCCCTTGCTTGTCGCACACTCAGTGACCCCAAGTTGGCGAAACATTTTTTGAACACACCCAGTGCGTTCATGGCGCAGCTCGCTAAAGCCTTGGTGTGAAAGGCCTTCATTGAAAAGCGGTACATACCCAGCGCATTTAGGGCACAGCCTGCAAATGTGTCCACGAATCTTTTTGGTCATTGTAGGGTGGCACATTCCCAATAGCACATACCTAGTTAACCAAGTTCATTGAAGAGCGGCACACACCTACTGGTGCATATCCAAGTTGGCATCGATTGGAGACCAGCACAGACCGAGTGATGCTTAGCCAGAGCTCCAAGTCGGCATCAAAAGAGTTTCTTTGAACAGCCGCACCTACACAGTCCCGCATCTACAGTGACCCATGTCGGCGCGTAAGAGGTTGGTTCATGTCCACATCGCCACATACTCAGTGGCCCAAGTTGCTTTGAAACCCTGCTACCTCGGCACAGTAGCCTGACATGCTATCCGTTTGACCACGAGCTACCCCAGGTAGGTGGGAAAATGGTTAGATACAAAAATAGATAGATAGCCCCCGAAAAGTGCCGCAAGTACCCAGAGAATGCCAACGCATAAAAAAACCTGGACACCTAATTGCTGGCCCAGCTAAGTGACGAGACATTCAATCTTGTCATGCCTGTGCATGTCCCTAGCAGCTACTTTCTTGCTTTCAGTTGTGGGAATTGTGAAGGTTCATATTTTCCCGCGTTCTTACGCGCGCCGCAGAAGCGAGGAGAGCCGACTCCTTTTTCCCCTATTCCCGTGCGGGGAGCCAGATGGCTTTTCGTGCAGTGGTGCGACCCTCTTGGAAATCGGTTGCAAACGTAGCGGTGACGTGTACGCGGAGCCCCACGCACATTGGACTAAGCCAACAACAAGGCGGGGCAGTCGAGATCGGTGCGGCCAGCGAATGCCGGTGAGGTGAGAAGACTGTGAACCACGACGAAGGAAGGACCTCGGGTAGACTAAACATCTCGTTCCGATCCTTCGTTGAGCCCTGCCATTTTTTGCCTTATGATCGACCCTGGCAAACATCACGGTCGTAACCAGCTTGCTACCAAGTGAATCCTCTAGAGCAATAAACATTGTACTTGTCATTCTACGGTGTGTTGTGTTTGATGCTTGTCCTGGTACTGCCAAAGTCCGGCCGTACAAGGCGAGCACAAGGGAGTTGGCCGTCAAGCCTAAGCCTTACCCACAAAGGCGGCTTGTGAGAACCCGAGACTACACAGTGTGGCAGTTTAACTTCCTGTGAATCGCCTCTGTGACTGAGATGAGCAATGGGTGTAGATAGACTGCACTGGGAAAAAGTGCTGTTTGTTTTTGTGACGACATGATTTATCTAGAACATTCGCAAAGCATGTGAAAATGATGCCCCCCTTGACTTGCTGCGTCCAGACACGTAAAACAGGATTTATGTACTCAAACCTCGTATTTCCCAACAGGTGTAGATCAGAGCAACCGTCCTAGATCCAGAGACCTACCTTCTGGCACCTTGTGCATCCGATCTAGTGAATTCGGGCATTCGTTGCACACAGCCAACGTCCACTGAAGTTCCTTTGATCACTCAGCACAATCAGTAAAAAAATTAATACGCAGGTGCCGTCCAAGCTCATCTGCTGCGACCTATCTAGCTTTGACAATGTACAGGGTTTCCTGGCACTTCCATCGCCGGCCGTAGACCAGCATTTCGAGAGTACCAGCGTAGTCGGCAGGCATAAAGACGGCTGTATTGACGTCATTCCCAAGGCTACACTCACGACATGGGAGGAATGTGTCGGTAAACCTTTCATCAGCACTGGTATGGATGGCATTGTTTTTGGAAAGCATGGGCATGCATGCACAGAGAAAGATAGGTTTTCATTGTAATCTTTCCTTGTTTACCATCCTAGTTCTTCAATTTTATGGGGACTTTTTTTTATGGTTTCTGTAACATGCCGACACCGTGCTTTAGGTTCCCTCTCCATACAGACACATTAGCACATAGTTATACGACTATGTTTTTTAGTGCCACTAAGAAAAAAACTGACAGGAGACAGGGCAAGCTGTGACACTAAAACACGAACATGAATCTAGTGCAGCACTGAGTCCAGCTCAAAGCTATTGTAGGATATTAAAGCATTCTTGCAGTGTGCATGTTATATCAAGTGTGCGATAATGCACATATACTGAAATCCAGTGCTTAAACTGGGTACACACACTACTCGTGAAAATAGTGGTGGTTTAGCTGAACTACAAATGACACAGTGAATGCACAGAAGACAAGGGCACATTGCTGTGCAATTTTTCTTATGGGTCTAATTATTTTCATTGCAGGCATGCTGTTGCACAATTTTTCTGGGTGCAGGTGAAAGTCAGGAGTAGTCCTCGGTCCTCATGTCGTTCAACCCAAGCTCGTCATTCTGCTCGAAAGTGCGCTCATAGTGAGTCACCGTCAGAGCTGGGTCGGGGTCCGGGGCGCACAGACTCTGCACATAGCTGTTGCCGCAGGGGTCATCCAGCACCAGGGTGACTGGTAGCTTGCCGGCCGCTGCTTTTGCCAGCTGGTCCACTACAGCACCCATGCGCAGCCGGCTAGTCCCTGTGGTCGAGTCGCCCTGCAGATTGCCAGCAGAACACAGGGTCAATAGTGGTTCCCTTGAACATCAAGACACCAGTTTTAAGGCTTCTAATGCTTTTATCAAGTGCTTTTCAAAAACTCTGAACATCATTTTCAGCTAAGCTTAGCAGATTTTATTTTGACATGGCCACAAGGTTGGTGCTATCCAACATTCAAACTATCCAGTCCTGTCAGCACCGCTGTGGTGACTGGTGGTGGCTTGCCCAATAAGCCTTTTTCATGTACCTTTTCCATTTGTGCTCTTTTGCTCATTGTTGGCGACAGTGTTTTCTTGTTTTCAAGCTATCAAACAAAATGTTGCTTTAGCCATTCAAAATGCTTTGTCAGGGCCTCAGAAGTGCTTAAAAACCACTATGAACACTGCTTTGACCTGTTCATAACGACTGCATGCCACAAGATGGTGACCAACACAGCACAACTTGAATAAAGGATTTGCTTTTGTCATGAGTAAGAGGCCAGCGGCGAAATAAAAGAAGAAAAGGACGACGTGAACGGAGCGTTCGGAACGGCGCGAGCGCGCGAGGCGCGTGAACCGAGCCATAATCGAGGCAGAAGCGAGGCTGAGCTGGGATTATCGACGTGGCTCCGGGCCAGGAAGGTCGCATCGCCAGCTCCGCTCTGGCGACGGGAGACTTGGGGGTCTGGCTGAGTCCGTGACGTTGGCCGTCCAAGGTGTGGCCGTCGACCTTGGCAAGTTCGAGCGAGGCTCCTGGACTGGCTGCAGCCTCTCACGGCAGGACCGGGCACCCCAGAGAGGATCCCCCTTCTGCGGCAGACCGGCACGTTCGATTCTCCTCGGGACGCCACGTCGGCACTCACGGAGAAGTTGCGACACGTCCCGACGCTAGGCCTACCCAGGTGGCCCCAGTCAACGCCGTGTCACTTCACCGACGAAGTTTGAGACGCCAGCATCTAAGACGAGTGCACCGACGGGCCGACGGCAAGACAGACGCAACTACAGAATCGACAAGAGCACGGAACTCCTGGAAAAGGAGCCGCCAAGCCTCACACTCGGACAAACGGGCAATGGCAAGCGCAACAAGGTGACACGTACTCGTAGCGTCTCATTGATATGACAGGGTTGCCTGACTTTGAAAGATCAGCTGCCACAGACAAGCGTAGGCGCAAAATAGATCTTGTTTAGTGTATTTTTGTTAGGATTTCTCCCGCAGTGTGTTTAGTGTGCTTGATTTTTAGTTTGAGTTTTGAGTGTGCGTGTTATTAAAAAATCTGTTTGCTGTGTCGCCATCCGTCTTCCTTCTCCATCTCTCATAACACCTGCACGCCCCCGAGATCAGTGACAACAAAAACACATCACAGCTTTGTTCCGCGAAGTCACGACAATAACTGAGTGGCTAATTTCTGAAACAGTGCTTGAGTACCCAATCAACTTTTTGACAGTCTTGTAATCTAAAGCTGCAGCGTATAATTCAGCATACTTAAACAAGTGTTAAACTGCCGATGTCTTAGAGCCGATGTCTTATAGTGTAACAGGGTTTATTGACTCCGAGCAGCGAGCCCAGTAATGTAAGCGCTGAATAGTTTTAAGCAGCTCTGGTCTCGAGGGACGCCAAGCAACAGCAGCAACGCCTATCTCTCTTGGTCATTAAAAATGCATATCTTGGTTCTGCTTAACCTTTCATGCCTGCAGGAAAACAAAAATGTTTACCTGCAATGTTTTTAACTTCTTTCATAATAGTGAATGCTTGGGCTTGTTGGTATTGCACTGCTAAATCTAAGAGAGGAAAACACACAGAGGGAGGAAGCTAAATTGTTGGAAGCTGTGGTTCATCTGTGTGTTTGGCAATTTAGCAATTCTGTCACAGCTCAATTGTGGTGGAGTGCCACAAGTTTAGACTGCTTACGAGGAGCACATACACAGAACCAAAGAGAGTGACAAGTCTAATAGAATTATTTATTACGAAAAACACAAAGATGCTGCTGATAACATTTTGCACTTCTCCGAGGATCCTGACTACATTTATTGTGAAACCATTGATCTAAACGCGACACCTCCAAATAAAGAAGACCACATTGGTCAAGGCACGAAAGATGGCCAATGTGACAGGTGTGTGTCTGTGCAGTATTGGCTCTGTGCAAGATAACATGTGCCGCATGGCATGCAGCAGGTCTAGTCACCAGATAATAAAGGTCCGGTGAGCACTTTTCTCGGGTCCTATTACTTCTGAAATTCGCAACCATTCATTTGCTACAATTAGTAAATTACAATATGTGCGCCTCTTTTTTTTTATTGATATGATATCATGGATATGATATCGCCCGTGTATATCGTGTCTTCTGCCTGTGTGTGTACTTATTTGCGCTATATCTGAAAGTTACTATGTTAGACCAACTAGCCCAACAGGCTGTCCTTCTGAAACTATGATGTCATGGAGCTGAGGAAGACAAATGAGGCAAAGCAAGAGACATGTGAAAAGCACCCACAGAGATACAGAACAACCAAAAGTAGGAGATATACCGCTGACATATACTAGCACAGACATGTCTCACCAACATAACAGTATATCAAATGCAGCAATATAGAGAACATAACAAATAACATCCACAGCACCGCATATTACAGTAAGAACCAAGGAGCAGAAACTAAACACGGACAGAGAAAAGACGCAAAATGTATTTGTACTGTATGTACTGCAGTGGACATAAATATAGGCTGATGATGATGATGAATGTGCTGCCCTAATTGCCACCCATGTGTGATATGAATTAAAGGGACACTAAATAAAAATGATAAGTTGAGCTAGACTGAAACATTAGGCTTCCGTAATGACCAATTTGTCATTTGTAGCAAGAACAGAGCTTTTGTAAGTAACAAAATGGCAGTGACCTGTTGTGGGTACCTCATGCAAAGTCACCACTGGCTGATCCACAGAGAGCAGCTGCTGAGTCTCCCCACTGCGTTGCCTTTGCTGTTTACAATCGTCCAGGCGCCAAGCTAGGGTGCCTCAATGTCCGCCTCACCCATTGCTCTGTGCAGGGTAGCAGCAATTGCGTTACCTACTGTCGTGCGCGGCATGTTACAGTAGACTTTCGTTAATTTGACCTTGACGGGACCGAAGAAATTTCTTGAATTATCCAGCGGGTCAAATTAAACAAGATGCATAAAAAATGTCGCAACACACCACTAGTTCACTTTCCCGAGTTTAACATGCTCCCGAAGATGGTGTCTTCTGTTTTTGCATTTTCTTAATAATTAAACTTTAGTTGTTAGACAGCACTTGTGGTTTTCCACGCTGATCCAAAGAATGCATCCATTCCAATTCGCCCAGCTTTCCACCTTACTCTTCGAAAGTCAGCGTTGTCACACATTTCCTTCAAATGAGCTTGGCCGCAGTACCATTGTGTACTGCTAAAGTGGTCGCTATTAGGGTCACCGTAGGGGTCAGGCATAATTACCCAGCGAAAGCCAATTTTAGGATCGAAATCCCCCAAAATTTGGTCCCATAGAAATGCATGGGCGCTGCCGGGGATCTTGGGTTGCAAACAATTCAACAGAAATATTGAATTAATCGGAGTTAATTACCGGAAGTGCACTGTATATCCCATTCAACAGTATTGAGCGCCTAATGCAGTGACGCAAGACGGTCTTTGTGTATGTACAAACATAGTGCAATTCTGCAGCTCGGATACAGCTTAAACAACTTTGTCTCTGGAGCCCTTGTTTGCTTGGTGCATCGAAAATCGCTGGGCCTTGAAAATTTTTATTTACAATTGTGCACTGAATCTACAGATCACACCTGCCTTTTATTTCAGCGCATATTTTCTTCAAGGTAAGTAATCATTGGTCAAAAGTGATTATGAGGTGCCTTGGATCCCTTTACACATTTTGAAAGGTGTGGCAGGGCAAAGAGCTCCCCCCCCCCCCCCCCCCAACCGCCGCCGCCACTTATGATTAATTTCAGAAATAATGCGTGCAAAGAAAAAGCTAAGCGAAATATCTGCAGTGTATTCGAAACGGTGCTCGACGGTCTCGGGTTACGAGGGTGTGCTTGTTGTGCTTTATTTGTAGTGATAAACACTTGCGCATGGACAAACCCCCAATACTTTACAATAGATTCAGTCTGGAGCGCTACAGGGTAAGACTGGTTGGTTGTGACTGTAGCGCCGTTTGCCAGCGACTGCCTTTAACAGCAATGATGGAACGCTTTCTGGGAGAACTTGTCTGTGTTGATGCTGTCAGGAGCCACTACTGCCATGAAAGTGCTCCGTCTGACAAAAGCTGGGAAAGCATTCAGTGTCAGCGTTGGCAGTGCAGAACACTCTGCTAAAAGCATTGTCAAGGACATGCATGTTGCAGAACAGTAGCCATTAGTATGCCTAAACAACTAAAAACGCTACACAGTGTCCTGCGTTTTTCTTCCAATAAATTCAAACAGGATTTTGCCCTAGCCACTGCTTTGTTTTTGCATAAGTTTCACAAGACTGAATTTTTTTATGTATATCATTTGCTAAAACATCTGGAACCTTGCTTGTCACGTGCACCCTTTGCTGTTGAAGAAGTAAACTGCTGCTGGGCCGATTTTGCCATCAGTCAACTAAATGTCTAGACAGATCAGGCAAACAAGAGGGTCAAGTGTTTATTAAATAATACAATGTTGTGAAATCTGAGCAAAAACAAGCAGTGCACAGTGCAATATCTTGGCTGATGTTGTTGAAGTAAAACCACAGGTACTACAATCCAACACTGTGCCTGGATGCTTGCCTGGAAGAATGGGTTCTCCTGGGCCAGCTGCTGGCGCATGCTGTCCAGCAAGCCCTCGACTGTGGTGAAGCGACCCGACAGGAGGCCCGCACCAGCCTCCAGCTCTAGTTCAGGCACATGCACCGTGCATGTCTCGGACTTCAGCACGTCCCGGGCCAAGTCGGCAGGCTCCAGGACACGCAGCTCCAGTCGCACCCCCTGTGGCTCAATGCCTGCGCCACTCTTCACCTCGTTGGTGCGATGGCCACACCGGTCACACGTGGTTGCCATAATCACTACCTCCTTGAAGTGTGGCACCTGCACACACAGACATCCCACGATTCAGACACCCAAAATTGCCGTGCACATTTAAAAAGCTTTACTTATTTACCAATACATCAGACAAGGATGCTGTGAAAGGAAGCAAAACATATATTATTTACAATCACAATGCAGGCACCTTAATATGCCTACAGGGTCATTTGCATCAAAAACACTGGATGGTAAAGCGTTCCAGTCTAACACTGTTTTAGGGGGAAAAAAACTGTATTTATGAGTGTTCGTCCTTGCGATAATTGGGGCAAGTGCCCTTCTAAGAGTATGTCTAGCTTGTCCTAGCAGTGTGGGACCATGCACTGTTTGGCATATTTACCTTGATATTCCCTGCAAGACGGCGGCATAGGAAGTCCAGCCAACTGACCCGTCTGCAGGATTCTAAAGATGGGATGTTATGTCGGCTCATTAAAAGGAAGGGTGAGTATAATGATGCACAATATGTCGCAGCACACCATTTAAGTGGCTTGTGAGTTTGTTTTCATCCTTGCCAACGAAACACCAGCACTCAAACTTGGGTTCACAACCACACTGCTTGTAATGCACTTCAGAGACCGCACTTTCTGCAGATGCTGAATCGGTGTAGCGTGCTACCTCGCAATGGTTTTACATTTGTTAAAACATGACACATAAGTTAAAACATAACACCGAGTGGCACATTCTGTCTTCTACCAATATATGTGCTGCAGTAAGTACTATCAACCAAAAAAGTTTGCAGACGAGATCACAGAAAACGCTAAATATCCGAGCAGCCTTTAAATGTAGCCAGTAAAACCATACATCACAATGTTGTTCGTATATACCAGTAGAGGCTAGAAATGGGAATACCAGGCTGTGTTTTGAGGCTGCGGAAATATTCAGCTTTTTGTCAGATCCCTTGGTCCGTAAACTTTTTTGGTCAATAGTATTGAAATGAGGTTTATTGATACAGGCGTAGATGTAGATTCTTCGGATATACTGGCACGGAATGGGAGACTAAACAGTTACGTCGGGCAGCGCTCTTAGCTGTAACTTCGGCGTCGTCTCTTGCGGAGCAATCACGATGCTGCTACTGTTGGTGGTGTGCATCATCTTCAGAGCATGTTGTACGTCTTCTTCATCACAATCACCCCTCAAACAGTAGTGATCACGAGCAGCTCACGGTAAAGCTTAAGGCGATCGACGTGAAAAATCTCACGTCCACGACAACGGAGGTCAGAGGGGGGTGTCAGTGGTTCGATTAGGTAATTCACCGCAGACGTGCGCTGGACAATGCGATAAGGTCCATCAAAGCGGGGAAGAAGTTTTGAAGAGAGGCCAGGAGCATGCGCAGGTACTGACAGCCGGACGAGGTCGGCGGGAGGGAAGACATGTTGCTCACAGTGGGCGTCATGGAGCCTTTGCTGGCGCTGTTGCTCAGCGGTGGTGAAGTGACGCGCTAACTTGCGACACTTCTCAGCATGACGTGCTGCTGTCGAAACGGGCACACACTCAGAAGCTTCGGGCTGGTAGGGTAGCAGGGTGTCCACAGTGTGAGATGGGTGACGGCCGTAGAGCAAAAAGTAGGGAGAAAAGCCAGTGGTAGTCTGGGTTGCAGTGTTGTAGGCAAACGTAACAAATGGTAGGATAAGGTCCCAATCTGTGTGGTCAGATGCAACGTACATGGCCAGCATGTTACTCAGGGTCCGGCTGAAACGTTCCGTGAGTCCATTCGTCTGGGGTTGGTAGGCGGTGGTTGTTCTATGAATAACGTGGCACTGAGCCAGAAGAGCTTCGACAACCTCAGACAAAAAGACGCGCCCTCTGTCGCTGAGAAGTTCACGAGGTGTGCCGTGACGGAGGATGAAACAGCGGAGCAGGAAGGAGGCGATGTCACGCACCGTGGGGCAGGTAGTGCCGCAGTTTCTGCATATCGAGTAAGATGGTCGACGGCGACGATGATCCAGCGGTTACCGGCGGGTGTTATAGGAAGCAGACCATAGAGATCAATGCCCACTCGATCAAATGGTCGGGCGGGACAGGGAAGGAGCTGCAAAGCTCCAGCTGAACGGCAAGGCGCAGATTTCCGACGTTGGCAGTCTGACATGAGCGAACGAATTTGCGGACGTATGTAAACATTCATCGCCAGTAGTAGCACTGACGAAGTCGTTCATATGTTTTGAAGACTCCAGCATGGGCACACTGCGGGTCAACGTGAAAGTATGCGCAGATAGTGGAGCGCAGGCTGCGCGTTATGACGAGTAGCCATTTGCGGCCGTCAGATGCGTAGTTGCGTCGGTGCAGAAGGTCGTCGTGAATGGTGAAGTGAACAGCTTGGCAGCGTAGTGCCCGAGAGGCTGGCAGCATGGGCGTGTCAGAAAGTAGGTCTAGGAGGGCCGCTATCCAGGGGTCGTGGCACTGCTCTGAAGCAATTCTGTCGATGGTGAGAGGCGAGGCGATGGGTGTTAGTGTTGACAGGCAACTAAGGTCGGTAGGCAGAGGAGACCGTGAGAGAGCATCAGCATCCGAGTGCTTGCGGCCAGAGCGGTAGACGACGTCAATGTCGAACTCTTGAAGTCGAAGAGCCTATCGGGCAAGGCGGCCACATGGGTCTTTTAAATATGATAGCCAACAAAGGGCATGATGATCTGTGACGACGTCAAACGGGCGGCTGTACAAGTAAGGGTGGAACTTGCTAAAGGCCCCATACAATGGCTAAGCATTCTTTTTCAGTCACAGTATAGTTGGTCTCTGCTTTGGTGAGGGTACGGCTGGCATAAGCAACAACGTATTCAGGATGCCCGGGTTTTCGTTGTGCTAGCACGGCGGCGAGACCTATTCCGCTGGCGTCTGTGTGTACCTTCGTCGAAGTTGCAGAATCGAAGTGGACGCAGAATAGGAGGTGAAGCGAGAAGATGTCGTAAAGTAGTGAACGCCTCGTCGCAGGCTGGAGACCATGATGACAGGTCGCCGGAGCTACCCAGAAGCTCTGTCAGAGGGCGTATTATAGACACGAAGTTGCGAATAAAACGTCGAAAGTACGAACATAAGCTGACGAAACTGCGACGAAACTGCTTTTTGTTCCCAAGCTTATACGAACGTGAATAAGACTGAGGGACTCTATCCAGCACTGTCACACGTGCGCATCACCTTCCTTTCATTGGCACAGAAAACTGTCCACGAGTATAGTCTGTGGGGTCTCACGCGCTTTTGGGACAAAGGAACGACAACACAGTAGTGCAAACAATCAAATTAGCATTTCTTTCACCTTTCATTCACTGATGCACCCTAGCCGAATTACTACGCCAATGGGCGCGCGACAAATCGAGGAAATCCGACTCACCGCGACCGGATAGCGAGCGAATATGTTCGCCCCATGCTAGACACCATCGCCTAGTCGTTCACGTGTACGGTCATGCGAACGGTGGCGGTTTTGAACGATCCGAGTTCGTCCATTCCGGATTACAGAAGACCGGAGTCATGCGGGCGAAACAACATCAGGGGATGTGTGAGAGTCGCCCCACATCCCCACGAGTCATGCTCAAATACTCGACTGCATATAAGTGAGCGAAGCATCACCAAACTATGCCAGCAAGAATCACTCATTCTTCCTGAATGTACATCGTCTTTCAAAATACCACATAATTCCCTCCACACAGCCAGCATTTATGACATCCAGACAATGGCCTCGACAATGGCACTTGGGCAAAATGTAGTCCTGTGCAAGGACTGTAAGTACAGACGCAACATTGGCTCTAGTGGAAAGCGAAAGTGGTTGTAATAAAATAGGATGAAAACTCGAAGCAATACTGAGAGCATGTGACCCCAGAGTTCTTTTGCACTGCACATGTATATATATATATATATTGTATATATGCTGACGGCAGTAGCGAGAAATGTGGCCGCGAATACCGCAGTAGAAACAAATGTGGCCGCGAATACCGCAGTAGAAACAAACCGGGCGCGACGACCGCCACGGAGAGTAGTACGGCTGTGCAGGAGTATTCGCTGCCAGCGAAGCTAGGGGGTCGCGGTAAGCTTCGGCAGGTGGAGACTGAATGGTCAAGGGAGGCCGGGAGGCAATTTCGGCATAACTTGGCGGACGAAATGGTCCAGTAGACTTTTCCATTTGGGCGTTTGTCATCGACGCCAGTTCGTCCTTGATGACGTCACGCAGTCCAGTAGGAGCGGGGCGAACGGTTGCAAGCGTCGCAGGTCCAGAAAGGTGTCCGTGAAGTTCTTCCCTGATGAGAGTGCGTATCAGGGCTCGCAACTCAGCATCACCGTTGAGACGATGGTCGCAAGAGGTGCGTGGCAGGCGAATAGACTGGAGCATGTCTAGACGTTGGCATGCTGTGATAATATCACCAACGCAGGTTGGGCTCTGCATGACGAGAGCATTAAAGGCGACTGTGTTGATGCACTTCAGTATGTGGCGAACGCAGTCAGCTTCCGCCATGTCACTCTGCGCGCGGCGGCAGAGAGCGAGGACGTCCTCAATGTAGGATGTATAGGACTCGTCCTGTTCTTGTACGCGCGTCGCCAGCCTCTGTTTCGCGATTTCGGAGCGTCCAGACGACATGCCGAATATCTGGCGAAATTGCTGGGTGAATGATGGCCAGTCCAAAAAGTCACTTTCGTGGTTAAAAAACCACGTCTTCGCAACTTCGGTTAGGTAAAAGGAGACATACCGCAATTTGTGCATGTCGTCCCAATGGTTGACGTCGCTGGCTCTGTTGTAGTGATCCAGCCAATCTTCCACGTCGTCGCCGCGGAGGCTGGCAAAGACGGGAGGATCGCGGTGTTTGGTGTTCACCGTCCAGGTAGGCGCAGCTGGCTGAGCAGAGGTGGTAGCAGCACTGGTGGATGGGTTGGTTTCTGCCATCACCCTGGTAGGCGAGAGCAAACGACGACCGGACCGGAGCTCCAGGGGAATCGGGAAAGTAAGAGGACATGGGAATCGAAGCACGCTCCACCACTTGTGAGACGTCGACCAATGCGATGCCTTTATTTCCGAGCAGTCGCCCGAGGCAGAGACGAAGCACCGCACGAGACAAAAGATGATGATGAGTCGTATGTACAGATGACGACGACGATATGCACAAATAGCGCTCACACAAGATGATGAGTCGTTCGTACAAATGACGACGACGATATGCGCAAAATGCGCTCACAATATATACTGTAATGAAGAAGAAGAACAGGAAGCAAGCAGTAGAGGGGCGTTATCATCGATGTAGAACGTGAACTCAGATCACGAGCTGTTGGCACCGAGAACGTTGTTCCCTTGGAGCTGCGTTGGTTTTTCGCCTGTCGCCTTCTGTTAATAAATCCCCTTATCAAAGTGGTGGAGGTGCGGGGTACCCTCCTCAGACCTGAAGCTCCGAAGCTGCACCTTGCCCAACGCAGCTCCAAGGGAACAACGGTCTCGGTGCCAACAGCTCGTAATCCGAGTTCGCGTTCTACATTGATGATAATGCCCCTCTACTGCTCGCTTCCTGTTCTTCTTCATTACAATATATATGTATATAATCATCAGCCTATATTTATGTCCACTTCAGGATGAAGGCCTCTCCCTGTGATCTCCAATTACCCCTGTCTTGCGCTAGCTGATTCCAGCTTGCGCCTGCAAATTTCCTAACTTCATCACCCCACCTAGTTTTCTGTCGTCCTCGACTGCGCTTCCCTTCTCTTGGTATCCATTCTGTAACTCTAATGGTCCACCGATTATCCATCCCACGCATTACATGGCCCGCCCAGCTCCATTTTTTTCCGTTTAATGTGGAGCTAGGCAGGCCATGTAATGCGTAGGATGGATAACCGGTGGATCATTAGATAATCTATATATATTACTTACAAACAGTGCTGCCTTTATGCAAGACATAGCAGAAGTATGTACAGATAGTGAATACAAATGTAATACAGGATACAATGCTTTAAATTGTAACATGGTTAAGTAAAATATTAGCAAAACTATAAAATGGTAGGTTACACAAAGAACCATCTAATTCATTACATAATTCAACGGCTAAAGGAAAAAAAAAAAGAAAACTTATAACAGTCGACGTAGGGTCTAAAGGGCACAATGTTTAGCAAGGTGCGTGGGCCCATTTGGCTGGACAGAAGGGTTGCAAAACTTGATGGGTGCTGAAATGACCAATGTTGAGTGCACTATCTTGTATAGCAAGGAAATGCGTTCACAAGTCTGTCAGCGCTCTAACGAAGAAAGTGACAGCTTTGCACTGTAGGTGAAAAGTCGATCATACCTCTGGCAAATTAATCTAGTTGCCTTTCTTTCGCACTGTTTCAAGTTAAGTACTGTCCTGCGAAAAATGGGGTGGCCATACAACCGACGCATACTCAGGAACTGGGTGCACCATAGATTTGTATGCCATAATTTTGTTGCAGCGCGAAAGGACGAAGATGTAGACAAGATACACAGGCTGAGCACCGACTCTGAACTGATAATTTTATTGAAAAAGATTGTATATAAGTGATTGCAACACACAGAAACTAAGGAACAATGGTCAGATACAAATACGAAGGCTAACAAAGCATAAAAGTTAAATGAAAGCAAAAATCAATTACCAGAAAAAAAAACTAGACCACCAAGGCAAAAAAATAAAGAACGAAAATTATGTAGGGTGAGCACACGTGCTAAGCAGATATGCATGTTCCTTGTCCGACAACGAAACTGAAGCCTATGCGTCCCGCATTCTTTTAATATTAAAAGCTTCGATTATCTCAAAAGTTGTTTCGCATCTACGTCTAGAAAGGAATTCAGTATCTACCAACATGGGTGTGCAGCCACATGTGTGACAGATGTGATGTGTTAGACGTTTTTAATGATTGATTGTGCTCTTTCAATCAGATATTGAGGCACCCTGCCACTCTGTCCCACACGTGAGTGGAATTTGATACCCAGTCCTGCAAGGTACAAACGTTGACAAGTGCTTCACATCGCAACGACCTTGTCTATTATCACACTGCTCAAGTTTCCTTCTAATGAGCGAGAAAATCCTTGACAGCTTCTCTGAAGCCGAGAACACCATGTTTACCCTATTGGCAACATTCCTTAAACCACGTGACAACTTGTGAATGTATGGCACCACAGCAAACATGTTTGTTTTTCGTCTATTTTCCTGTTTACTTGTACTAGCCTGATTCTTTACCCCTTTTGCAAGCTTCTTGCAAGGTCTGGACAGCACTTGACTGGGAAAACCAGCTTGCTCTAGCCTCTCGATCTGTTGCATAAAGCTTGGCATGGCCACATTCTCTAAATACTTTCAAAATATCAGGCTGCTGTTCTATTATAATTGTCACTTGAAATCACCTGTGTATCTCGTCTACATCCTTTTGTGCTGCAACAAAATTATGTTACCATACCAACTTGCCCAACTTCTTCAAAGCCTGGCTGCACGGTTTGTTTGCTCAGATTACAAAACATCATCATCAGTTTCTGGTATGTTAAGCAAATTCGGACTAGATCCACTTCACGTGCGCCATAAAATCGGCAGGCTTAATTTATTTTTACCTGTTGTTTCATAACCAAACAGGTTCAGCAAATGCCACATATATTACTGATGTTCAACCCAAGTCGTCACATATTTTTCATCATATAGTAGTTCCAATTATACTTTGCCAGCACAAACATTTTTCAGTAATAATTTTTTCCACTTACGAGTGAAGAATGGAATCATTTACCGGAATGTGTTGAATGCACATCTTATGTTTCCTCTGAAAAACCATCTTTTGTAAACCATATTCTGCTTAGATGGTATTGTTGCCTGTAGTATTGTGTAAATAAAAATAAAGCAATCAGATAAAGAAAATATTTACAATAACACATGTGCAATGTTCTGCTGCATTACTGTATAAAGTTGCACAGTATCTTTCCAATAAACTCAATTGGAAGTGCTCTCTGTAAGTCTTTCTGTCTCCGCCCAGGTCCGCTATGCTGCAAAAGTTTCCGTGTCAACAATGGCCCGCTAGTGGCCAAATGTTCAATAGTGCGTGGTGGTTTTGATAACGAGTGAATGCCCCTGGCAATCGAGGCGGTGGAGTCAGCCACCACACTCCAGCTGCTTGTACTATTCAGGCTCATATGCGACTTTAGTATCGTTAGACGGGTATGTTTTATTTTCAACTTCTCGGGGCATGGCGCTGTCATTGCGCAACTACCATTATCACAACATCCCCAGCTCGATCACAGCCCCACTACCTTATTGCAAACGTGCATGTATTACATACGAAGTACAGTCATTTCGTTCGCGGCGCTAAACACTGCTGCAGTGGAGAAGCGATGCGCACAATGATGAACAACGTGTGCCGTGCAGCAAAGCTAACCTGTGTGAGCTTCATCCGCGTCTCGCACGGCGCCTGGCACTCGCTGCAGCTGGTCGCAAAGCCGAGCACGTCGTCGTGCAAGTCTTGCTCGCTGGACTCCGACGCGGCAACAATACCCAAGCAGGAGTCCTGCTCGGCTGTGCGCTGGTATCGGCGCACTGTCATAGACGGGTCGGCACCAGGAGCTTGCGGGTTCTCCACAAAACTGTTGCCCGACGGGTCATCCAAAATGAGACGGAACGGCTTTTCCAGCTCCTGCAGCTTCTTCAGCCGGGACACAAAGTCCGAAAGCTTATCGCGACCCTCGGAACGGTCAGCGACGGAGGTTTCCAGGCCAAGCACCACTCGCTGCAACACTCCTTCAACAGTAGTGACGCTGCCTTCCTGCGATCTCGCGGGTATCTCGAGTTCCACATCGGGTACCACCACGACAGCATCTCTCGTCTTCACCACCTGCCGGTTCAAGTCCTGCTTGGTGCGCACAAGAAGCTCGAAGCGGATTCCCGTCGGCTGAACGGTCGCAGCCGGCTGCAGCTCGCTGTTCTGCCAGCCGCAGTGTTCACAATGGAAAGACATCACCACGACTTCCTTGTAGAATGGGATTTTGGTAAGCAGCATCCGTGTGGTGCCGTTTTCCCGACATTGCAGGCAGAGGCTTTCCAGTTCGATTACCTGCGGATCATCGCCAGAAAGAGCAGGAAACAAACCGGTGTCTCCCATGTTTGGTCTGATGACAACCAAAGCAATTTATCCGTGTACTTCGTCTCGTTTCATTACACGTCGAAGAGCGCAAAAATGCAACAGCGCAGCGGTAGCATGATGCGCATATATCCGTTCAAGGCACGCACATGCACACGCACGTGGGTTCGACTTGAGGGAGCAGGCCGCGCCAGCCGCGCCGAGACCACAGAACACGACGGAGGTTATCCTCTACGACTGCGCATGCGCGAGGCGAACCGTCAGCCAACGAATCCAATCTAATCCACAATTAGACTGCGTGGATTGGACCGTGGCCCGCAACTACCGCAACCGTTTGTTGAAGTTTGTCAAAGGTTTTGACAAGATACTGGTGCAGACATGTGTAGTTTCAACGCGAACACTGCGAGAAACTGCTGCCATTTAGTGATACTTAATCCTGCATGAAGAATGGAGAATGACACGGATGCTAGGGAGCGCCTCTTTCACAATGCAATCCGTGAAATACTGGTTCGTGTCAACTTCGCTTGTCAGCTTACCGAGTGCTTTAATCTTTGGGCACTCGAGTTTTTCATCGTTGTCGCTCGCGTATTGCTGGTGCTTATTCCCTTCGCTTGACCGCTTTCAGCAGTCTGCAAGCTTTAAGCTTGTTAAGCGCTTATTGTGCACAGCATCTCTCCTTGCAAGTTTCATGCGCCCGAACTGTGACGCACTTTGTACGATGCCATGAGATAATGCTCTTGTCGGCGCGTTGTAGCCATACCGCGTAAACTGTCCTTGTACCGTGAAATGGAATGCCTTGGGAACTTCTTGTAAGAGATCTTAAAGTGCTGCTTCCTTTCCCTTTCAGATTCACTTTTTATTTTTTCTTATCCTCTACGTGTTTGCGTACCTTTTGATTTCAAAGTTTAAGAAGAAGAAAGAGTACTACTTTGCTGGTGAGCATTCTATTTTGCATCTAATCTCCATGAGCATTTGAAAGCTGATTGTAGTGCAAATGAAGTCTTATAACTTGAAATTGTTTATTGACCTGATGCTAGAAACAGTTATTCATGCACTGTAAAACATGACATTTGATGTTGCAACAATAGTTGAAACTTTGTGGGCATATATGTGTTGGGAGTGCAGCAAGGTGTGAAAATATGAATATCAATTTACACATAGCGAATGAAAGAGGACAGTGCTTTTTGACAGGACGTATAACAGATGACACAGCAGGCTCAAAAAAAGAATTCCCGCATCTTCAGCACTGTCTATAGATTTTTGTTTATAGGCTCAGTGAATGAACCTTGCCATGAATAAACATTATGATTGCTATTGGGCACTTCGTGTGGTCTCCTTTATGTTCCGTTGAACAGTGCTGTTTTGGTTTATTTCCTAGGTATGCAGCACGTTGTTGAAATTTACAACTTTCAGTATTTTGCTCTGGACTTGTTCCTGTCATGGCTTCTGATGTGTTGTTCGATGCTTTCAGAGGATGATGAAGATGCCATTGTGTACCGAATATCGTGAGTACACAATACTTTATATGTAGCCCCATTAACATGAATACGGCAGAAGCACATCATGTCAACCTTAAACTACATCTCATGTAAATTCAATTCAGGTTTATTACATATATTAGAAACAGTACAAATTTTCATTTGAAAATTACCGTCCGGTTTTTGTTCTTCCCTTCCTTGACAAAGTTCTAGAGTAGTTGATAGAAACGACTACAGAAGTACTACATGAAATTTAACATGCTAAATTCTCGGTTTGGATGCCACTCGGAGCTGTCTACAGACGCGGCCATCGCATGTTTCACGGATATATTGTCTTACATTGATCATGGCGATATTTCAGCGCTTTTGATTCTATTGACCATATTCTTTTTTTTTTAAGCTTGAGTGTTATGGTATTGTTGGGCCAGTGCTGTCACCGCTAAAGAGTTTTTCATCTAATAGATGGCAGCTTGTTGTTGATGATTGCTTTTCTAATCCCTCATATACTTTTTTTTTAAGCTGTACCCGAAGGATTTATTTTAGGACCCCTTTTGCTTTTAACATACGTTAATCACTTGCCTTATTGCCTTTCTCGCTTAAAGAGTATTTTGTATGCAGACGGCACCATGATCTTTGCTCACAGCCCTGACCTTAATGTTTTAATTTCCGATTTACAAGCAGATTTACATTCTCGGCTGCAGTGGTGGGCTGCGAACTGGCTATCAGTTAACCCTTCTAAATCATATTTTATGCTTTTTCATTCCCCAAACAGGAAAACTATTTGTTCTTGCCTCTTCATCAACAACCAGGCTTGTACCGGCCATGTTACTTTTCCCAGAGTCGTAATACCCATCTTAGGTTTCATAAACACATTTCTTCAGTCTGTATTAGAATATCTTTTGGGATCCGTGCCACATTCTACTCCTGCCTCTGTGTACTCGCAACATTGTACAACAGCTTTATACACAGCCTGCATATACACTACTGCACCTCGTCATACATACTCCGTTCACCTCTCCCCATTGATTAAACTCAAGAAACAAGCCGTTCACATTATTAAATTTGCTCCGTGTTTTTCACCTTCGTTTACATTTTTGTTTACCTTAATATGGTGCCTTTGTCTAGCCTTTTTATAACATGGGCATTATATTGCTTAAAAGTTCTCTAATCCCACTTCTACTCGCTGCACTACCCATCGTAACTTGCTCTTGCCTAGTATCTGTACTAATCATGGTAGATCCACATTGCTTTTTTCTTCAGTATTAATCTGGAATAATTTACACGCACCCATTAAATCTGTAGCTTCGTTGGAAATATTTTTAAAAATCCTGAAACATTTTCTGTTTTTAAATCAAATCATCACATCTACCAGTGAACATTACTGATGCAGTTAAATATGTATTTTTCTTTTGTGATATATGCTCCCCTTCGTTTGCTTTGTTTTTTTGCTTTGTACCATATTTTCCTGTCTACAAGTCGCATCCCCCTCAAAATGGCAGTTTTTCCAAAAAAAAAAGTATATAAGTGGCAATGATGTATCAGATGCACCTGTTCATTCGGTATGTAATTTAAAAGAAAATTAGAGCGACATTTCACTTCGTGAATGCGGGTCACGCGCAAGCGTATGGGTGCCATTCCTATATAATTGCGATAGCAATGATATGGGCACTCCAGGTGCATTTCTGCCATCATGTTCCCCGTGATGTTCTGTATAAAGTGCAAGGGCGATAACGTCGCACGGTATACTGTATGTGCGAGTGAAAACGTGCGACGGTGAGCCAAATCGCGCACAAGGGAGGAAAGCGGGAAGGCAGCGCAGGAGGGAGGGGGGGCCTGGCTTGTACTCTGGTAGCAACTGCGTAGTTTGTGCAGTGGCACACGCCATATCTTGCGATCTGCAGGTGCGACGACATCGAGGTCGGTTGATTCGCGGTTGGCCTGCCGTTACTTGCATTGCTGCTGTATCCTTCTCGCATGGCGCTCGATAACGAGAAGAACCTGTTACTTCAATACCCTTATACAAATTTCGATCAACATTTTTTGCACCGTCTTTAGACTATTGGTACTAGAACCTAGCAACAGTCAATATAAATCCTTCCAATGGTCTTTAGGCTTCCTAACAACTCCGTAGTAACACCCTAGAAACAATTGGCCACCAAAATGATTTAGAAACATGTTCATAGGGTGTCTGTAAACTTCCTACTAACTGTCTAGAAACACATTTCTTTAGACCTCCTATTAACATTCATTAAATTGAAGCATGTTCATAGGCTGTCTGTCAACTTCCTACTAACTGTCTAGAAACATGTTTCTTTAGACCTCCTATTAACGTTCATTAAATTGAAGCATGTTCATAGGCTGTTTGCAAACGTCCTATTAACAATTTACTGGCGCTTTCTTAGGACACCCTAGTAACATTGTTCTAACAATTGGCCACCTACATTGAATAGAAGTATGTTTGCAGACTTTCTAGACATCCTACTAGCTTTCTACAAACAGTTCTTTAGGCCTCATCATGTCTTTCTCAATTATTTCAAACCTCCTACCAACATTTTTCCTTTAGACATTCTAGAACCATTGTTCACAGTTGGTCACAGTATTTGAATAAAAACATGTTCAATGCTGCTTATGAATTGATGTTAACCTGGAAATGTATAACCCAATACACAACGTCAGTCGCCTTATGTATGTGTTTACGGAATCTTACTGGAGTATTGATAAATTATCTAAGCTCCTGACGCGCGCTGTGCGGCTGAAGCCACAGGATGCGAAAGGAGCTACTGAAAGTAAAGGTGTGACAAATTGGAAGTGTTGCGAAGATTGCATCACACATTATTCAATCAGTCAAAAATGGGAACAGCAGTAATGAGACTAGTTATGCAAAGCTGCTTCAGCATTCTGGGTGTTAGTTGTAGTTGCACCTTAGCTGTAATGGAAATGTTTCTTTTTGTGAGCTTGTTGCTGTGAGATTCTGGGCGTTGTACCCTGAAAGAAAAAGGAAGTGAGTAGCAGTTAGCTGTGCAATACCGCCCGATGCTCATATGTGTGCTTTAAACGGGTAAGACACACAAAAAAGCCACTATGATTTAAGCTCAGGGGCGTTCTATAAGCTAAATATTTCACCACCTCTCATCCTGTACATCCTGAGCAGGAAACAGCAAAGAATTAGTTCATGATCATACACTGTTTACCACAAATTAAGTCATCTCGACCTCTGACAAAACCTTGTGTTTGTACGCTTCGTGTTTATAGCCACTTCAACTGAACCGCATGACGCGGCATAGTTGAAGTAAGTAAGTGAGAAAATCGTTTTTAAAACATTCTATGTCATTACGTTTCACGCTTGTAACTACCTGCCAAAATGCAGTATACGAAACTGAAATACAAAAAAAATATACAGGGTGTTTTATTTTAGCTGCACCAAATTTTTAAACATTGCCTGTGGCAGATAGCACAATTGTAATCCTTGATCTAAACTAATCGATGAGGCGGCCATTACTTCCCCGAGAAATCAAAATGCCTAATTGAGTAATTGACATAATTATGCTAATTAACTTTTTAATTATTTGTTTTACGGCACATCTTTGAATCTACGAATTATAGTCGCTGAGTTCGCAAGGCGTATCCTCCACTTGGAACGAATTCTCGGGACTGAACCAGTTTCGAGATATTAATTTTTAAAGTGTCCGATGAAATGTATGGGCGTTCCAGTTAACTTTTTGAGGAAAGCGCTGTTTTATGCATTGAAGCACAAAGTTAACTGGAACGCCCATGTATTTCGTCGGACACTTTGAAAATTTATATCTCGAAACTGGTGCAGTCCTGAGAATTCGTTCCAAGTGGATACGCCTTGCGAACTCAGCGGCTATAATTCGTAGATTCAAAGATGTGCCGTAAAACAAATAATTAAAAAGTTAATTAACATAATTATGTTAATTACTCAATTCGGCATTTTTATTTCTCATGGAAATAATGGCCGCCTCATCGATTAGTTTAGATCAAGGATTACAATTGTGCTATCTGCCACAGGCAATTTTTAAAATTTTGGTGCAGCTAAAATGAAACACCCTGTATATGTTTATGAAAAATGATGCAAAAGCACATACCTTTTATTATAATTTGGTGACAGAACTTCGGCGCAGTGCTGTCTTGAACTGCTGTTCGCTACTGATTCAGTGTGCAGTTTACAACACGGACAGTGCCAATATTAAATTACTAACACTTCACACGACAATGCATCGCAGCTGGCAGATACGTTGCAGAAACGTTCACATCACGGAACGAAGAAAACTCCGTCGCCTTAGCAAGCACGCTGCTAGTTGGCTATTTCAGTCACAAATTATGCTTCCACGTGTGCCTGGAAAGTCTTCTTGTATTGATGAATCAGCCACAACACAGCATGAGCATAAACAGCAGCAAAAATAGCTAAATTGCTGATACAGAACACGACCAAACACCCCTACATCGCACCGACCGTACCACGCCGGCGTGGCAAAGGAAGTGGCATCGATGACGATGTGCTCCTCTTTGGCTCGACTCAGACTACATGCAAGTTTGTGACATTCTTTCCATCCATCAGCTCGCCTTGATCACCGCCGAACCATGCGCACCCCCCTACCTTACGAGCGTTGAATGACACCAGAAATTCCCTCTCGGTGATTAGGTGTGGCAGGCCTTTGTGCGCGCATCCCCATCTTGGGGGACTACACTTAGAGGGAGGAATGTACCTTATGGCCGAGGTTGAAAAAGGACCTTACAAGACAGCCGGCTTAATTTTGTTATGCTGTTAGGGAATGTATAATTTTATTTTTCGAGAGAACTATTGTTCTGAAGACCTTTTCTCCAAATGGGGGGGGGGAGCAATAAAAATTAAAGAAAAATAATATCCTATAGGGTAAATTATATTTATGGTTATTGTATTTTGCACGAGAACATCAGACAGCACTTGCCGCTTTAAAAGACGGAAATTTGCTTCATAGCACCCAGCGCAAGACGAATTCGCCGAACAACAAAGAGCCGACCCGGAACTAAGGAGCCTTGTAAACTACCTGGAAGGCAAGACTGTCGTGCCAAAGGTGTTCAGGCGAGGATTGGCATCGTTTTTCTTGCAAAACGTCATTTTCCTAAAGAAATTTCTCGCCACTCTGAGCCAACTACCTCCTCGTGGTACTTTCAGCATTGCGTCCAGAGGTTCTGCAAGCTCTCCATGAAGACCCAACGACTGGACACCTCGATATTTCCCGCACGCTTGCAAGGATGCAGGAAAAATACTACTGACCTCACCTTACTGCCGACGTCGCCCATTACGTAAAGACATGGCCGAGACTGTCAGCGACGCAAAACACCGCCTGACAAAACCAGCCGGATTTCTACAGCCGATAGAACCACCTCGCCGACCGTTCCAGCAGATCGGGATGCACTTACTGGGGCCTTTCCCGACGTCGACGTCCAGGAATAAATGGATCGTCGTAGCTACGGACTACCTCATTCGCTTTGCCGAAAAAAAAGCCTTGCCCAAAGGCAGTGCTGCCGAGGTAGCCAGATTCTTTGTTCAGAACATCCTCCTGCATCACGGTGCCTCAGAAGTGCTCATCACCGACAGAGTACGGCCTTTACGGCAGATCTAACTCAAGCCATCCTGCGATACAGCCAGACAAGCCATCGCCGGACCACCACCTACCACCCGCAGACGAATGGCCTCACCGAGCGCCTAAATAAGACCATCGCCGACATGCTGGCAATGTATGTCGACGTCGAACACAGGACGTGGGATGCTATCCTTCCGTGCGTGACCTTCGTATACAACACGGCCATGCATGAAATGACGCACATAGTGCCGTTCAACCTGGTCTACAGAAGGAACCCGGCAACGACGCTTGACGCCATGCTACCGTACGTCACCGACGAAGACAATCTCGACGTTGCCACCTACTTGCAGCGCACTGAAGAAAGTCGACAGCTCGCCCACCTGCGCATCCAGAACCAGCAGAGGACTGATAGCCGACACTACAATCTTCAACGACGCTACGTCGAGTACCAGCCCGGTGTTAGGGTCTGGACTCCGATAAGCTAACGAGGACTTGGCGAGAAACGGTTACGACGCTATTTCGGACCCTATAAGATCATTCGACGTATTGGCGCACTGGACTATGAGGTCGTGCTAGACGGCATTTTGCAATCACAGCGGCGCCGCGCACGACCTGAAGTCATCCACAAGGTGCGTCTTAAGCCTCTCTACGCCCACTGACAAACTTAGGGACTTAGTTGCATTGTTGCTGTTTTTGTTTATTACGCGTGGTTTTGTTTTCGCTTTCGTGTTTGTAGCATCGGGACGATGTTATTTAAGGGGAGGGTATTGATACGTGTACTTGTTTATCTTTCACCGGTGGCCGCTTTTCACCGGCTAACAAATGTTAAACGTTATCGATGCTTCTATCCGTTGTCTGTTGTCACCGACACTTGTGTAATCTGATTGTATGAGCGACGCGAATGTCTAGTACTTTCTGGAAGACACTGCGGGCACCAGGGATTACTCTTGAACCTTCGATGACTCACATATAAAAGCCAACGCGTTTCGCCGCTGATCAGATTTCGATTATCGCCGACCGTGTTCGCCGCTATCGTTCTGCTTCGAGTGCAACTTGCTATTGTGGGCACAGGTTCGCCCAATAAAAAATCAGTTTTGTCATTCATAGTCTTGTGACTGTTTTCTTCACCGTCACTACTACGTGACACTATGGTGGTTTGTTTGAGACACTTCAGAGGGGACGGCTTTTTTATTCCCAGCGAGTAAGACAATTGCTTTCTTTTTATATATGTTTCAGGCATTTCAAATCACGGAGTGTACTTTGTTTAGGCAGACATTTTAATAAATTAGTGATGTACGCTTAAGCTTCATTTGGTTGGGATAGTTTAGTTTTCTGCACCAGCATTAGTGTTCCTAATGCCTTAAGCAGCAGCAATATTTTTGCTAATGTAATTTTGACCGCAGGCACCGGTAGCAGGAACGATCATGACTCGTGCTAGGCAGGTCTGAAGTTGATTGTGACACACGAGGCGACATATTAATTTGATAGTGTGTTTTAGTTAAGCGATGTAAGCAAAAGAAGCTGTTTTCTCATTCAGGGCAGTGAGTTTATTTGCTTGCAGGAAATTTAGAACCAACTGCAAACGGCGCTCGTTCCAGATTTAGAGCATTCGGCCTGGCCATGACGCCGCTAGTTTGCTTTGCAACAATGTGTACACAGCTAAATTCATTACAACTGGTTTGATTTGTTTCCGAGTCATGCATTTACATTTATACCAGCCTCATTCTATTTATGCACAATAACTGTACTTACCCTCTGAAAGCTTGACAGATGTTACTGAGTATATATTGTAGGATGCTATGTGATATACTGCAACATGAGTCGCAGTGCGGAGTTGCTTATATGAAAGTGGAAAACAGTCAAATATTGTACCTGTACCAGTGGAGCAACCCCATGAACAAGTGCTTGTATGTTTCGGAGGCCCACTACTCACGAACACTTCCGTTTTTTAACCTCTGGCTCGCTTGAAAGGATCCTTGCCTTTAAAAAAGGACTGATGCGACTTGCTAAGCAGGTCAGATGTTTGCACGCACAGCGCAACTATATCCGCGATTTCGTCGCTGAAATCCTTTAGACTAGTCAAAATAAGGTAATCGGCAGCAAGGACCCTTTCGGTTTCAACGAAACACCTCGATTCTATGCCACAAACTTGAGCACAGCACCAAGCAAAAGAGCTGCCGTGAACTATGATGTCATAACCATCTTTGTTTATTTGGACAGTGTTGCCAGCACAAGTAACGGATTCTGGAATTGCCAATACACAGCAGTGATTTCTTTGGCTATGAGCTCATTTATACAAAACAATACAATATGTTTATTTGCCATCATAAGGGATGCTGCGACTGCAGAATTTCCTTGCAGTTAAGACCACCATCTTGTTTGGGCGCTTGTTCCTCAAATAATGGTGCACGCCCACTTTAGGGGAAGGGCCAACAGTCCAGGGGCTGCTGCTTGTGTGCTGCGTCTGCATGGTAACATGCATTGTTGTATTGTCTTGTTGTTACAGGTAAAGCGTGCATGTATCCCACGAGAGGCCTGTGCAGCTATGAAGATGAAGCCAGCCCAGTTTCTTGTTAGTGTCGTTTAATGTTGGTAGAAAGTCTCTTGCACCGATTGTTTCACTGCTGCCTTTTGGGGCTAGTCAAGCTGCTAAAATGCAGTCATTTTGCTTACCCTTAGGGTTGTGTGGTGAAATGAGTCAAATGAAAATGTGCGCAGCCTCTGGATGTGCTGCTTCAGCCTTGCGGTGTCCCTCGGGGCAGCACTGCTGCTGCCGGTGTCCATTATCAGCAACGAGGTGCTGCTGCTCTACCCGTCCAGCTTCTACATCCAGTGGCTCAACAGCTCGCTCATCCACGGTAAGCCCACTTCTTCCGGCGGTCTGTACTCAATGGGAAGCACACTTATTCCTCCCACTGGCGCAGATATTAATGCTGTGCATGCCAAATGTGAACTTCATAAATTCCAACACCCCTGCCCAAATTTTATTCAGCTGCAAAAAAAATAGGATGAAAATAAAGCACTTTTGTTGTTTGCATCATATTTCGATCAGCTGGATGGGGTACAGTTAAACCTCCATATAACGAACTTCAAAATAACACTTTTCTCAATATAACAAAGTATTTAGCTTTTTATAACTTCTTGCCCATAGAACACCATGTGTTTGGAGCATCAATGTAACGAAGTGTGTTTATACATGATTTCAATGTAACGAAATTTCACTGCCGCCACGAAGGAATACCGAAACAGTAAATAGGAAACTTCTACATATGCAGATAGTCAGATGGTTGAGTTGGCTGCTTGCTAACGCACCTCTCAAATCAAGTGCCACATGACTAAAAGCCATAGCGGAGCAGCGTCATACTCTCTATAGAGTACAAGTATGATAAAATCCTATCACGCCCCACGCTCCGTATGCCTTGGGTGCTAGTGAAAACATGCGAGGGTTAGCCAAGAAGGATAGTGGCTTGATAAGCGCAGTCTTCTCACGCGAGCAAGGGAAAAGAGGGGCTGACTTGAAGACACATTGAAGACAGTCAAGTGCGTCAGTGGGGAAGGGGCAGGCAGGTTGGTGCACATCTTTCTAGCGCGGCTGTGGGGCTGCACATTGATGTCAGCACAGGTGAGCGCAAATGCAGCCTGCGTGCCCAGCTTTAGAGGTAATCTGCTAGTGCAAAGAGTGGGCATGCTGAGATGGCATGGTATCATGTGTACTGTCTTCTCGTGTGTTTAGTACTGGAGGTAGAGTGATCTTGTGTTTCGGAGATGTGTTGAAGAGGCAGACAAAGCATTTGCTTTCTTCTGTCAGTGTTTTTCATGATGGCGTCGTTCTAGTGTGGGCGACACTATCAGCTGTGCGGTACAGTGAACGCGAAAGTGTGGCTGTCTTTGCTTCACACCGCCAATGTGAAGAAATTGTCGACACGGCATGAAACCATATCTTTCGTCACCACCTCTCAACTTCAACAAAATTAATATTTTTCTCATTCAAGTTCACTTCTTCCGATTACCCGATAATTTGGAAAGGTTTGCAGCCACTTGCGTCTCAGAAAAATTCATCGGTGGTTGTGCTTGCTTGCATAAAAGGAGAAATTTCAATATAACGAAGCGAATTTCTCATTTTACCAACTTCGTTACACAGAGGTTTAACTGTATATACATTGCTAGGGCTTGTGTGAGTTAGTGTTTCATCATCTACGTACAGCGCACAGAATGGCAAGACGTAAAGACAGGCATGCAGTGCCGAGTCACAACTAAATACAATTATTGTCACTACACGTGATATAAATACTAGGGGTGTTTGAATGGTGAAGTTTCCAAAATGCAAATATTCAAGAAAAATGGCCTTTGATTATCAAATTGAATACTGATTATTTTCTCATTTCTAAAAAAAAAGTTAAATGTAAAGTTTGCAGGCTGTCTGTAGGGTAAAAAAGCTTATTTTGATTACTCAGTATGTGCATGCAATGCCATTTGCAACTGGACCTTCAGAGGGGCTTGTGAGTGAAGCATACTTCCTTCAGTTATCTAGTGCATCATGACAGTAATAGATTAGATTATGGGGTTTTACGTGCCAAAACCACGATCTGATTATGAGGCACGCTGTAGTGGGGGACTCCGGAAATTTGGACCACCTGGGGTTCTTGAACGTGCACCTAAATCTAAGTACACGGGTGTTTTCGCATTTCGCACCCATCGAAATGCGGCCGCCGTGGCCGGGATTCGATCCCGTGACCTTGTGCTCAGCGGCCCAGCACCATAGCCACTGAGCAACCATGGCGGGTATCATGGCAGTAATAAAACAAGATAATAGCGTATATGCACGTAGAGTGGTTTGTTCACTGAAGGAGCCAAGCACTGAACATCGGCCGCAAGAGAGCATTTCCTGCTGCTGTTCTGAGCTGCAGTTGGCACGTTTGGGTTTATCGCCTATCAAAAGATGGCAGTACGTTTCCTATGCCACACGCACCATGAAACAGATGGGTGAAGACGCAAAAAGGTTGGCGGCGATATCTGTGAATGGCGACTACTTAGAAGATATTTGCTGGTCCTGGCACAGGAAACCGAGTGAGTGGCGGCATTTTCACCTGAGATGGGCGGATGAGTGCTACGGGGTAGCTGCTGTTGCGGGCACCTGCCACTCTCGAACGTGCGTGCATCGCACCTTTTGTTGTTCGCATGGGATCTAGTGGCCAGAAAACGCATTTTAGCGATCGCAGTTAGGCGACACACTGAACGTTGATGCCGAAAGGTAGTATGTTTTGGGAACGTATTAACGAGTAAGAAAGAAGCGTAACTGTATTGGCTCATTTTTTGTGTTCTTGATTGTGGACGTTGGCACTGGGAAATCGTGCGAAACAGGATCATATCAACAAGGTTCTATTGTACAATGGTATTAGTGTAACCTAGGTTGAGTTTTGTCAGTTGAGAAGTTAGCATGATTTGACTGTTTCTGGCCAAGGCAGCCACATTCCGATTGGAGTGGAATGCAAAAACGCTAGTGGTCTTAAGTTTGGGTGCCCATTAATATAACCCCAGATGGTTGAAAGTAGTCCAGAGCACTTTTGCATCCTTCATACCCAACTGTGCAGTTTCTATACATTGTGGCCTATTAATTTGTGGCTGCTGTACTGGGCGGCCATTTGTTTCTTGGCACAGGGCTCTGGAATGAGATCTTTCTTTTCTCCAACATCTCCATCTTCATTCTGTTGCCGTTTGCGTACCTGTTTACGGAGTCGGAGGGGCTCCCAGGTTCTCGAAAGGTGAGTCATTACATCATTTGGACCCAATTTAAGGTGCACAAAGAGTTGCAATCAGTACAATGTCGTAGAGTGTTCCTAACATGCTCTACAACTGTTCAGGTGCAACATTTGAAGCAAAAAAAAAAAAATGTTTTTACAAATTTGCTTAGTTAATCTTTACTATACGGGCACACAAAAATATGATTAAGGGGAACAGCTGCAATCACTATGCTGATCTTCACATTTGTATAGCAATGTACTACTTCATACAAGACCAAAACTTTTTAATTACCGAGTGGCTAAAGGTCCTTGTGCCAGGAAAGATATGGATGAGAAACTTAAAGAACAATTCATTGAAACACTGATGATAGCTGCTTTTAAGCACAGACAACACAGAGCAGTTCAGTGCATACAAGTCAGCTGAACAACAAGGCAGCTCTAGCGAGCTGATAAAGTCCGAAAACTGGGTGCTGCACCATTGCTTAAACATCTTGTCCCTGTGAGTGGGCATGGAATCTTGCTGAAACGTCCACGTCAACCTGTAAAGTAAGATTGCCTCCAGGGTAATGCCATCTTCTCCAGAATGTCCCTTAGGTAGTTTGACCATTTGCTTTCACTCCGTTGTAGATGAAAACCAGTGGTGTTTTGAAAGTCAACGACGCACCAGCCCATACCGCAACCATTTCAGGTGCCCCTTTCGATTAACGCAGCAACCACATTAGTTTGCTTCTTAGACTAATGTAACCGGATTTCTCGCCCCGTTAGTGTGGCCAAGTGGAAGGCAATTTACCAGGCACTGAATGAGCTTATTGAGACCGCTATTGTCCAGCGCTCAAACAGTCCCTGAGGTTCTCTGGTGGTAATGGCCCCTAAAAGAGACGGCTCTTTTCGGCTCTGTGTGGACTACCGTCCGCTGAACGAGGTCACGAGGAAGGATGCTTATCCTATGCCTAACGTGGACTCAATCGTGGCTAACCTAGGCGATGCGTGCTACTTCACCACCCTGGATGCTAGCCGCGGCTACCTGCAGCTTCAGATGGAGCCGGTTGATGCGGAGAAAACTGCGTTCACCTTTCACCGAGGCCTTTACCGGTTCACCTGTATGCCATCTGGCTGCTCTGGAGCTGTAGCTACATTCCAGAGATTGATTGACCGCATTCTCGGGGATGCTAAGTGGTGCTATGCGGTGGCATACCTCGATGACATTGTCATCTTCTCCCGATTGTTCGAGGAGCACCTCCGCCACCTGGAGGACGTCCTCGAGAGGTTACGTGCCGCCGGGTTGACCCTAAACCCGAAGAAAGCCCAAATAGCTGAGACTCGCATTTCCCTATTCGGCTTTACCATCGACAGGGGTCGGGTCGTGTTCTGCCGTGCGAAGAGAAGGTCTGAGCTATCCTCGAATACCCGACGCCGGTGAACATTCAGGGCCTTAGGCGCTTTTTGGGTATGGTGAACTACTACAGACAGTTCATCCCAAATTGCGCCGCTCTTCAAGTGCCCTTGACCGCACTGTTGAAAAAGTTGGCACGATGGAGCTGGGGGCCTGAGCAGGAGGGTGCCTTTCACGCACTATCCCAAGCTCTAGTGGCCACAGCCGAACTGAAGTTGCCCGACCTCAACAGCGAGTTTGTTGTCCAAGCTGACTCGAGCGACCTGGGCCTTGGGGCTGTGCTGCTTCAGGAGCACGACGGCGTTCTTCGGCCAGTCGCCTTTGCAAGCCGGTCACTTAACGCCGCTGAGCGCAACTACAGCGTGACTGAAAGGGAATGTCTTGCTAATGTTTTTGCTCTCCGGAAGTTTGACTGCTACGTTGATGGAGTGCCATTTGTGGTGGAGACGGGACCACATGGCGCTCACATGGCTTAAGCACTTGCGCAAGTGTCGCAGCTGTCCCCGATTTGTCATCGGCGCGAAGTCGATCGACGGGGTAGACAAGCTGGTCGGTCGTTCCGTACTCAAGCGAGCACAGTGAAAAGAGTCAGAGTCGGGAGTAAACAAAAAAAACACAAAAAAACGGATATTTATCGACGGATAAATATGCACAATTAATAAAATAAAATAATAATAAAAAGCACAAGACAAACTAACACACCTGAACTTAATATAACACAATGATGACAGAGAAATATGATGAGCAATTAACAATACATACACATATGAAACAGGGCGCGGATCAACTATACAAGAATAACACCTAACAGCGTTTCACTAAAAAGAAAGTTCAGCAGAAAACAAAGTTCAAAAGAAAACCAATGGTGTCATACGCATGGCCGGGCAGCAGCAGCAAGTCCATAAACCGTGAAGTCGGTGCACAAAGCTTTCCTGAAGAATGCTGGCGGCCGATCTTGTCGAGGTGGATGCGAATTGCTGGGCTGGGTTTCCCGGGAGTCTAGATCTGACGACTTCCCTCAAGCAGGTTGAGCTAACTTGAGGTGAACTACCGTGAGCTTCGTTGCAGACGCTGGTTTGGCGTCTCGTACGTCAACAAGTTCCTCGGAGTTCCGACGTGGCCAGGCGGCTCAGGCGATACTGGACGGCACTAGCCCCCCAACGGCTTCTCAGCAGCGCATAGGTTCAGCTTCTAGACTCATCAGCAGGGCCCAAAACCTGCGCTTAAATATCCTCTCCTTTCCCTAGTTCCCTATGTAGGGAAACTGCCGGTATGCAGAGTTCTCCTAACTAATTCACGGCTCCTAGCTCCCAAAAGTCTTTACCGCGCCCTTTTCACCATGGACGAAAAACGGCCGATTCTCCTCTCTCCCAAGGTCAAGGGCCAAGGTCAAACCCGGCATACCACGCGGACGTACACGCACACTTCTGGTTCCGTAATCGGCGTCTCGAATCAAGATGGCACCCCGAGAGGCCACAACGCTTTTGACGCCCGTAATTCAGCGTGTCGATAATCGAAATTATACGCCGCATAGTGAAGACCCCACGTTCTGACGCCTGTAATTCGGCGTGTCGTTAATCAGCGTCCAAACCACTCGAAAATATGCCGCTCCGTGACAGTCGCTAATTAAAATTATACGCCGCATAGTGAGTGCACCACGTATTTGGTGGCCGTTAATTGGCGTCCAAAACCACTCGAACTCTCGAACATATGCCGCTCCCTGACAGCGAGCCTTCGGGCCGCCTCGCACTGGGTGTTGACACTTCAGCGGTACAACTTTATTGTGTGCTACCGGAAAGGGAGTTCAAACGTGGTGGCGGACGCCTTGTCGCGATCCCCCGTCTCGGCATCTGATCCTTTGGTCCGCCACTCCCATGAGCATTCGCACCAAGTGGAAGCCGGACCCTCAGTCTCCAATGGCTCAAAAGGCGCGAACCTCACGCACTCAGTAGAGACCGGAGCCTATGTCTCCAATGGCTCGAAAGGCGCGACCCCCGGCAGCGAAGCGATCCCCGGATTGCCAGCCCCGGGAGAGGACGTTTACATGGTGGACCCCATTACCTCGGGTATCGTCTTCAGCAGGCAGGAGTTACTAAACACAGCCGTGCGATCCATTTTGTCTACGAATTGTTGACAGTCTCAAAGAGCCGAGCTCCCAAGAGGAGCGGGGCGGCAAAGCCGCCGGAAGCACCCGGGCAGCTGGTATTGCTGTTGGCGCTGAGTGCGACGCAGTTGGTATATTGCTGCGGGCACGTTGGATACGTATCTGCTTGACGCCGATGGAGTTCTCCTGCAGTACATCCCATCTGAAGAGGCTCCTCAGGAGTCTTTTAAGGTGGTGATACCCCGCAGTCTAAGGAAAGCCACCCTGAGCTATTTCCACGACTCGCGGGTGGCCGGACTTGCGAGTGGTCTTAAGACTTTCCAAAAGTGGTGCCGCTCCGCTACCTGGCCAGGCATGGAGCATGACATTCTTCACTATGCCCGTTCATGCCACGTGTGCCAATGTGGGAAGCCTCGCGCGGGCAAACCCCCTGGGCTCATGCAGCCAATCGACAGCCTGCTACCTTGGCAAGTCGCGGCCTGTGACATTATGGGACCCTTTCCCAGAAGCCAGCGAGGCTGTTTTTTCTCCTGGCTGTCACAGATCACTTAACGAAATGGGTTGAACTTTTTCCCCTTCGGAAGTTAACGGCACGCGCAATCTGAGACAAATTGAGCGAGGTCTTTAACCGCTTCGGCTTTCCGGCGTAGCTGATAACGACAACGCGTCCTACTTCACGGCCAAGGTGTTCGTGGATGCGTGTGCTGCCTTTGGCATTAAGCACCGCAAGACAACCACGTATCACCCACAGACCAGCCCGCAGAGCGGAATAAACGGAACCTCAAGCCCTTGTTCGCGGCCTTTGCCCAGCAACACAGGGATTGGGATGTCTGTCTTAACGAGATCGGCCTCTCCTTGCGGTCCATGGTGAACCATTCGACCGGGTACACACCCGCTTTCCTTAACTTCGGGAGAGAGCTGCCAAATCCCATGGACCGTGTTCTGTGGCCCGGCAGCAGAGTGCGCCACGAAAGCCGGCTTTCCTGGCTGCGCGGCGGAACTGTGCTCACGGATGAACGCGGCCCTTGACCTGGCCCGTTCCAAGCTGACTAAAGCGCGAGCTGGACAAAAGGTCCAATACGACCGGTCACATCGGGACGTTCACTACGGTGTCCGCGATCTCGTTCTCAGACGCAACCATGTCTTGCCGCCAAAGGCATCTCTGCCTCCCTGTCGGCCAAATGGTTGGGCCCGTACCGAGTGGAGACCGAAATGTCCCCTCTGGTATACAAGCTGGCTGACTCCCAAGGGAGACCAGTCGGCGGTCCAGTTCACGTCTCGGACCTCAAACCTTTTGTTGCCCGTAGCAACGACTGGGGAGAGGCTGAGACAGTCAACAAACCACAGGTAAACCGTGACACAGCTGGCCCCAGGCCACGCCACCGGTACAACCTGCGGAAATGCACCTAGGCAGGCTTTCTCCCACCAGCTGGTAGCCGGACTTTATTCGCTACCACGCCGGTGAACGGAGAGACGCAGCTACGGTTCGAGGGCGCACATTGAAGCGGTAACAGGCCCTTTTGGCCTAATTTACCCTCTCGTGCTCACCCGCTTTCTGACACGCCTAGTCAGCTTTCTCCCACCAGCTTGTAACCGGACTTTATTCCCTACCACGCCGGTGAACGGAGAGACCCAGCTACGGTACGAGGGCGCACATCGAAGCGGTGACTGGCCCATGTGGCCTAGTATACCCTCTTATGTGTTGCCCAAGCCTTAGCCTGGCAAACACCCCTTTTTGGGCAGTCAGCCAGGCGGGCAACTTTCTTGGCATGCCGGGTATGCCGGGGGGCTTTCCTGTCCTTTCCCTTGTGTCGTCAAGTCTTCGCCCTGCGCCTGGCTCCACTGTGCCACCAGTCTTGCTGACCAGGAAGCCAGCTGTCCCTTGACCTACCATGCCAGTCTGTTGCTGACCTCAAGGCCTGCTGCTCCTGGTCCGCCTTGGGGGCCCCAACTCGTGCAGCCTTGCCTCCTACTGCATGGGCTGCCGCTGCTGCAGCTGGTCCGCCCAGTCAGACGCTGACCCCTGGCCGAGGATGGTCACTCCGGCTTCCGCTGCTGACCTGGCTGCCGGTCATCCCGGCCTGCTGTTCCTGCTAGCGCGCAATTCGGGGAGCCGTGTGACCTCCGTGGTGGCTGCTGCACCAAAATGGCAGCCATGCCGCCCGCATTCTTGGCCGCTTCTGCCCGGCGGACCTCAAGCATTGCTGGCTGTCCCATTGTAGTGAGATGATTGCGGACCGTCACGTTTGTTGACGTGCGGTGCGGTGAAGGATGGAGCCGTAGACATTTAGGTTTGAAGATAACATATATTAGAACTAAGCACTCTGTAAAATACTATCCAAACAGAACGAGAAAAAAGGAAACCGAGGGGCCCGTTTTTTATTATCATATCATAAGAAGCCAACAAACGATGATACCAAGAACAACATAGGGGAAAATACTTGTACTTACTGATTGAATTAAAGAAATGGAAAATTAATGGAAATGAAAATGGATGAAAAAGCAACTGTCCGCAGGTGGGGAACTGAACCCACGTCTTCGCATTACGCGTGCGATGCTCTCACCATTGAGCTACCGCGGAGCCGTTTTCCCATCCACTTTCTGGGGTATTTATGTGTCTGCAACTAGAATTAACCCTGGGAGTGTTAGCCAGCGCCACCACTCACAAACCTAGGGGCGGATCACAAACAGAACGACGCACACATCAAACAGTGACTAAAGTACATGTAACACATGCATGCTACGTCCCTACGCTTCAAGGTTCTTGCTCGCGCTCACGTCCTCGTCGTCTTCAGTAGATGGAGACCGTGACGGGACGACTTGGTCGCTGTGCAAGACGTAGTGGGTCAACTTGCCGAGATACCGGGTTAGCGGTGGCGGCGGGCGGCTCGAACGTTGAGGAACGGCATGAGATCAGATGACCAGGAACAGTACTGGCCGGGAACAGTCTCGCGGGCAGGTAGTCGCCGCACTGGTCACCGACATCCGCAGGAGCACAACTGGTCAGGAGGTTGCCCAGCGGTTCACCCGAGCAACCCTCTCCAACCCTGGCTCTTCGAACGCGTCTCCAACCCGCGTCTGCTGTGCTCGTGCCTTCTACCTCTTTTTTTTTTCTTCTCCGCCACGACACCTTGTGCTCTCTTTTCTTTCTGCGACGCGCCGCACATGTAGTCAATGTCGTCGTCGTCGTTTCACCACACCCATGTTGCTGCCCTGCCCCATCCTTCCTGGGCTGCCTACCCTTCCTCCTGGCAGTGAGCCCTTCTTGGTGTGCGGAACTTTGGTAGCCACGAGAAGCCCCCTGGCTTCGTATTATTACGATACCATCTAGAGATGCTAAAGAGACGAGCCGCCGTGAGAAAGACGATGAAGTGTGTCTGGGCTTTTGGCGCGAGCAAGGTGTCGGCCTGGCGGTTTTGATTCCAGTGTAAATATATTGTAAATAGCTTCTTTCGTGTGTGTCTTTCCACACGTAACATTCTGGTGGAGGATTGCGATCCCCGTCCTCGCCACGGAACTCCGCAGTGGTCGGTACATCGAGCTTGTCACCATGCCTCCCGGTGACAAGACCGCATCTGCAACGGCTTCTGCTCGTCCGCCTGCTCCTATCGTCACGGTTGCCCCACATCGCGACTCCTGGTGTTTTCTCTGGCCTGGAGGGACAGGACGCTGACGAATGGATCAAGCTATATGAATACGCCAGTGCTACTAACAGGTGGGACCCAACGATTATGCTCGCCAACGCCATCTTTTACCTCGGCGGCACCCCACGCGTGTGGCACCAAACGCATGAAGATGAGTTAACCAGTTGGGACATTTTCAAAGAAAAGCTACGGGAACTGTTCGGCGACCCCATTGGGCGCAAGGTTGCCGCGAGAAAGGCTCTTGCGTCTCGTGTTCAGACATCTACGGAGCCCTACGTTTCATACATCCTCGACGTTTTGGCTCTACGCCGCAAAACTGACGACGCCATGTCTGAAGCAGATAAAGTGGCACATGTGCTAAAGGGCATCGCCGACGACGCTTTCAATTTGCTTGTTTTCGGCAACGTGTCGACTATCGACGTCATTATAAAAGAATGCCGTCGCCTTGAACAGGCTAAGAGCCGCCGTATCACACACCACATCACGCGGCTACCAAACACTGCTGCTACGTCTACATGTGAGGGCCGACTGCGTCAGACGACCACCTGTGACGACGTAACCCGTATTGTTCGCCGCGAGCTCGAGGCCACCAGTTCGCCAGCCTTTTCCGCGACGCCTCCCGATCCGCCTGCAACCACGATTGCCATGATTCAGGCCGTCATCAGGCAGGAATTTGAGCACATGGGTTTGAACTCCGTGTGTTCAACGGCTCAACCCAGCGTTCATCAGTTCTCTAGCGGCCCTCCTCGTCCCCGGTTGGCCTTTTCTGCTCCATACCGCAACCCGTCCGAATGGCGTACCCCTGATGACAAGCCGATCTGCTTCCACTGCTGTCGCATCGGCCACGTCGCTCGTCACTGCCGCAACCGATGGCCACCACCTACTCGGACGTACGCCGACGCTTATTCCCGTACCTTTCGAACTACTGTTCCCTATGCTACCCGCCACGAACCCGCTGCCGCTGACGCCCGCCCCATCTCCGAACCTTCGCTACAGCCGCTCGCCCTCACCTCGACGCCATCAGTCTCGTTCGCCCCAACCCCGCCGCTTTTCTTCGCCGCCCATCACCTCCCGGATCCAGCCGGAAAACTAACCACTGCAGCTTCTGGCGGTGAAGCTGCGTTGTCGACGCTGCCCTCAAATCCTCTGCTCACGTTGCCTACGAATCAAAACCTTCTTGACGTTGACGTTGACGGCTATCCTGTCACTGCGCTGATTGATACAGGAGCCCATATTTCTATTATGAGTGCTGCCTTCGACGACGACTCAGAAAGCTCCTCACCCCAGCTTCGGCACGTGTCGTCCGCGTTGCTGATGGAGGTACTGTCCATATCGTCGTCATGTGTACGGCACGTGTCAGCATCGCCGGCCGCCACACTCCTGTCCTCTTCACCGTGCTTGCTCATTGCCCCCACGACCTAATTCTCGGCCTCGATTTTCTCTCTGCGCATTCTGCTCTTATTGACTGCTCTGCCAGTACCCTTCGCCTTGAGTTGCCGCTCCTCGCAGAACCTCCTGATGTCCCCCAGTGCCGCTTACGCCCCACCGGCTTTATTCGCCTGCCACCAAAGTCATTAGCCTATATTAAACTAATGTCTTCCCCACCTGTTCCTGATGGCGAGTACCTCGTCACTCCTCTGCCCGACATTCCACTGCAGTATGACGTCACCGTGCCGCACAGTATTCTTACTATTACTGATAACTGCACTCACATGCCTATCTTTAACTTTGGATTGGCAAAGCAAATTCTCCCGCAAGGTATTTGCCTTGCCAACGTTGATTGTCTCGCCGACCATCAAGTGGCAGCTTTATCAGCCGATGGCTCTTCCGAACATGGCGGGCCCCTCGCGCCAGCCTCGAGCCCTCTGACGACGATGGCACCCTCTTGTACTTTGCCCCTTTGGCTTAGCCCTCTTTGGCTGAGTCAACCTTGCCACTTGGCCTCGGTCAGCCACCTTTGGAGACTGGCCTCGGTCTTAAGGAGGGGGGAATGTGGGGATCGAGGTGCCTTCTCGCGCCTCGTCTCCCAGCTCACGCATGGCGCTTCACTCGATCTCCGGGAACCGCCACCGTAACGGCAACATGGCGGACATGGCTAGCACGCCCGACCTACTTTCCCGCGCAAAGTGTGCTTCTCCCCCCCAGGATCGGACTTGCCCCGCGAGAACACGTCACCCGGACGCGCCCTGATTGGCCTCCCGAGTGGCGGCCCGCGGGCACCCTCTCCACCCGAGCTCTCGTCCGCTAAGCACTTCCTAGCAGCGGCAGATGCTCTCAGGCCCGCAATGAGGTGGTTACATGAGACTTTGTTCTCGCAACCCCTCCTTCTTTCGCTTGGCGGACCGCTACCCGGTTAGCCCTAGCGCAGCTGGCGCCTACTCGATCGGCGTTGCGGTGAGCCTTGGCCGTAAGCGCCGTGACTATCGCAGTGTTCTGTATCTTGGGTGAATAAACCCGTGTTTGTTGGCGATCTGACTCTGGAGCCTTCTCTGTGCCGTGTCGGAGAGTCGACGAACCCTGCCATAGCGCCTTTGTGCGTTGCGGAGTGGAGGAACGTCGTGCCCTTTCTTGACCGTCGCTCGTAGGCTAAGCCGTGTGCAAACCCATCTCCACACATTTTGGTGACTGAAACTTGTTCACTGGTGAATTATTTTGTCAGTGTACAGCACTGCGTAATGCCGTTCCTGAGATAAATGTTTGAGAAGTCTATGGCACATCTGAGGGTGATTTGAATTCACAAGGTCATCCAAAGCCATGTGCCTTCTGGAATGGGATCGATTACATGCCCAGATAGAGTTTTGTGATGTTTCTATTTGAACCCTTACTCATGCTAAGCTCCTTTCCCTATTCCCTTGATCTCTTCATTATCTGTTTGATCTGCTGTGTGACAATTCTGACCATTGTAGCGTATGGTCCACTACAAGCTCTTCCAATCCTGGCTTGATGTTTGACTGTAATATTATCCTGAAAGCATCAAAGAAAGAGTTGGATTGTCCTGTGGGAAACACCAGCGAATTCTGCCATATTCTTTTGCCAGGTCCCAGACCTAAAGAGCAGAACAATCTTAGTCCAAATGCATTTAGAAACTAGTCTTACCTTCAGGGTGTGAAAGTAGGCATTATCATACTGTACCAATTCAAAAAGAATGATATAAAGTACAAAAATGTAAAGTTGCAATATTATTCAACAACTATGACAAAAGTTACACCTCGTAAAACTCGGGCTCAAGGACTATTTGGCCAAAGAGTTCTTTCTTAAGTTCTAAAGAGTTCTTTCTTGAACAAAATTCTTGCTTGAATAGTTTTACTGCCTTATCTCATCTGGTAGTGAACCATGATGCAATAAACACAAAGCGGGATCCACTACAAGTGATGCCAAGCAAAACATGCCATTGGCAACATATCAAGGTCATTAGTGAAAAATCCTCAGCTTTAATTCAACACATATAATGAGACTTCTCCATGATAACAGCGCACGGGAAAACAAAGACACAGAATGAAATATACGAGAATTTCTTTTTCCCGGGACCTGCCTGTTTCTTTTTGTGTTCTTTTACCGTGGGCTGCTTTCATGGATGAGCCTGATCCTTGTGTAGAACTATTGAGAACTCGACATATGGGAGTACATATATAACGAGCTGTATTTTGTAGCCATGCCTCTTGATATGTGGCAGCATACATACTGTTGGTTGTGGCTGTAGAAAGAAGGAACTTGTTTGTGTGTTTGATTTTTAGAGTTCCTGCAGCCTAAAAATTGTGTGCAGGTCTGTAAAGGGAAATGTAACTCCTGATGCTGCACTGCACAGTTATTGCAATAAGATTATTACTGAGGGAACATGCTGCCCTGAATGGGTGCTGTCCCTGTGCAATGAAAGGCAGGCAGCATTTCCCGGGAGTGCTTCCAAATGCTGCCACGAGGTGACCGACAGCGATGCATGGGATGTTCAGTGCTGACAGTACAAAGATGGATGAGTAATGCAAAAGGATAATGAGCACGTGACACAGTAAGCATAGAAGTAATAAGTATTCTTTAAGAAATTATAAAGAAAAAAATACCAGATTCAGCGGGCATCTTGGTATCTATGAGAAGCAAAGCTATTGTGAAGCGGTTCATTAAATGCTATACAGCTAAATGCCGTGCTTACAGTTATCTTTATTTTATGAAACGTATAGTCTCATTCAATATTCCTGCACAGCACATGTCAGAAATTTAATGTTATGCACCGTCACAAGCTGTGCCGAAATGCAAGCACCAGTTTAGGCACTTAGAAAGGGTCGACACAGCGATGTTACGAGGGCCATGACAATGTTTGATACTTGTTGGATGAATAGTGTGGAGAGCGAGAACAGCACCTCCCATGTGTCACAGTGGCCCCCAGAAATGGGCAGTGGAAGTGAGCAGCTGTGCACTGTGGGGGTCTCACACGTGCTCTTGGGACAAAGGAACGACAACACAGTAATTTAAACAATCAAAAGGGCATTTATTGCGCCTTTCATACACCAATGCACACTAGCCGAATTACAACCAATAGAACATTCACATGGGCGCGCGACAAATCAAGGAAGTTCGACTTACCGCGACCCGATAGCGAGCGAATATGTTCACCCCATGCTGTAACACCATCGCCTAGTCGTTCACGTGTTCGTCCACACCGGTGCCCCGCTCCTAGCCACGCGAGTCGGTCTCGCGAAGCGTGGATCGGCACACGCGCGGGACATCCGCATCACACACTGACCCCAACCTGAAGAGAGAGCGCCCTCGACCTTTCTCTCCCAAGTCATCCCGCCGTTCGGCGGCGTTAGCATCGCGACACTCGTGCCATCTCCTGCAATGCGCCGCAACCACCACGACCGCCGCCGGGCTTAGCCACGCGGAGAAGCCGGACTACAGGAGACATGCGGGGAAAACAACATCAGGGGACGCGTGAGAGTCGTGCATCCCCACAGCACACACACACACACACCAGGGTGGCACTGTGTCACTTGCTGTTCATGGAAACCAAACGGGGAAGTGCTGCGGTTTGCCTCCACATAGGCATTCTTTTCAAGTGCAGCACGAAAGTCAAGCCGAGACAGCAGTAACGCATGTTTTGCGTGGTCCCCTCAAAATCGTATAATCGGGGTTCCACAGTACTTCTAATAATGTTGTTGCTGTCTTCTGTTTACCTGACATGCTACGTTTACCTGACTCCTACTTGCCGTTTCTGCAGAAGGAGTCGTTTGTTGATAGCAGGGGTATGAATAGTAGCCAAATGTTCCCTTGCAGGGGCTGATCTCGCGCCTTTACGAGACCTTCCTTGTGTTCACCCTGGTGGCTGCCCTGCTCTTTGGCATGACCTTCCTGCTGTCAGCCATCTTGGACTATGGCCGGGCCAGCATCCACTCTCTCTTTGGTGCGTTGGCTCCACACAAGAGTCCATTGTATGTGCTTAGTTTAGGCACTGCCACCTGCATGCACCCAGCAGCCAGGCTCGTTAGTACGATGACATAATATGACATAAAGGCAACAGGCGATGATTCAGCACCCATGTTGTATGCTCCCTTTATGTTTTGTCCTGTTTTTTCCATGCTTGCCACATTATGTCGTCCAGTCGCAGTCATGCTTTTTGTTGCTGTCAGTTTTCACTTGCGATATCATGCTTTCTTCTCTGTGCAAAGCCTGCTCTTGTGGCTATGGCTTCCTGAACACAAGGCTCTTGGCTTGATTTTGAGCCACGCATTACGATTGGGGTGGAATGCAGGAACTAGCATTGAGTGCAGATGGAAGAACCCAAGAGATCAAAATTAATCTGGGCCCCTGTCATGAACCACACACAGCATCACCCTGTTGTCATATCATGAGTTTAGCTGCTAGCACAGATAGCCCATTGCATACAGTGCACTGTGCATATAGTAGGCACGTGCGAGTTACTCAGTAAAGTAAGATTTTTAGTACAATAGAACCTCGTTCAAATGTTTTAGAAAAAGCACGAGAACGTACTAACCGGGAAAATGTACACTCCGAAGTGACTAAAATAATTGGCAGGCTCAACTGTGGTTACATCTACCTAATGCGAAGCGTTGTGTGAATCATGAGGCGCCGATGCACGCCCGCCAAGCTGCTGATGCCCTTTACCTCAGGGAAGTCTTCGAGGATACGAGCATACGGGCATGTTGGGATCAGCGTGCGGATGCCGGTGCGAGCGACCGCCGACAGAACGCCAGGGATCGAGAGGCGCGTCTTGCTGTCAATCAGGCGATGGCGGCGCATGCTGGCGTCAAGGTCGAAATGAGTCAGGAAGTCGGAACCGAGGATAGGCTGATGGACGTAGGCTACGATGAAGACCCACCGGAATGTGCGCCGCAGGCCTAGGTCGAGAGTGAGGGACCGCAGACCATACGTGGCGATGGAAGTAGAGTTTGCCGCGCGGAGTGTAGGTCCAGGTGACTTAGAAGAGGACGGCAGTACACTGACCTCGGCACCCGTGTCTACAAGGAACCGCAGGCCGGAAATGCGATCCATGACTATGAAAAGGCGGCCGGGTTGTAAGGCGAGGTCACATGCCGCCGTCAGTGATCTCGCGGTGCGTTTCCCGACCATTTGCATGGGGACTTGCACTGACGGGCGCGGTGCTGGAGAGTGCGATGGTACCATCAGATAGGCGAGCGTCGAGGACTGCGCGAGCGGCGACTGGTCGGGGAAGAAGGACGGCGGCTGGGACATGAGGTGGAGCCGCGCTGGTCACGGGAGGACGTCCGAAGGGCGTCGATGGAAACGGCGAGCTGGTCGATCCGGGACTCTAAGCGGGCCATGGTTGAGGACTGTGGCGTTGAAGAGAGGGCGGCGACTGAAGGAGAAGTCGCGTCGTGGATTCGATCAGCGAGCTGGGCGAGGCGGTCGAGGGTCAAGTCCTCTGTAGCGGCCAAGACAAGGCGGGTGGACTGTGGTAAGCGCTGCAGGAAGAGCTCCCTCAACAGCGCACTGTTCGAGTCGACGTTGCTTGTGCCCAGGAGCTGTCGCATGCTGTTGAGCAGCTGGGAAGGGCGGCGATCTCCAAGGTCCACGGAGGTAAGCAGCTGCTGGATGCGCGCGCTCTCAGACGCCGTAGTACGTTCTAAAATGCCCTGCTTCAGTTGCGGGTATGGGGCATCACTCAAAGGTGCAGCGATAACGTCCGCCACTTCCTGAGCTACCTCAGGAGACAGGTTGCAAAGTAAGTGGTGAAACCGCGAAGTCTCCGAGGTGATGTGGTGCAGATCGAAGGTGGCTTCGACCTGGGCGAACCAAACCTGTGGGTTGTGGCGCCAGAACGTGGGCAGGCGGAGCTGTAGAGCTGCGACGTCCCGTGGGCGCGCGGTAGCGTCAGGCGGAAGGTTACCTGAGGGCGGGAGGTTGCTGGGGTCGGTCATCTCTTAGGCCGGAGTCACCAAAGGCGCGCTCTCCCTGGTCACCCATGTAAAGAGACGTGACGGCAGCTGTACGGCTCGCCGCCTTCGCCCTTCTGATCGGGGACGACGGCACGGCTCGTACAGCCGCCGTCACGTCTCTCTTGCATTGGTGACCCGGGAGAGCGCTCCTTTTCCTGAGCGACACTGCCAAGTGCCAAGGCTCACTGGCCGGAGCCCCAGTTCGACCCGCCACTGCCGCCGTTCTCGTCCAGCTACGTCGGCGTCTGGTTCGCCCAATTCTAGGCTGCACTCACTGCGCGCCTGGATTGAGAGCACTGGGTCGACCACCTTCCTATGGTGCTTCTCGGCCTACGTGCCGTCCTTCGTCGCAACCTTGGCTGTTCAGCGGCCGAACTCGTCTACGGTGCACCCCTGCGGCTTCCTGGAGACTTGTTCATTTCTTCGGCCCCCTCGCCCCAGCCGCTACAGTACCTCCAATGCCTACAGGACTGCATTCAGCACCTGCGCCCCGTACCACCTCGGTCATCGGACCACAGCATCTTTGTGCACCCGGACCTTGAGTCCTCGTGCCACGTCTTCCTCCGACGAGACGCTATCAAGGCGCCTCTTACACCCTCCTACGACGGACCATACCGTGTCCTCCACAAGACGCAGAAGTCCGCCACCATCCTATTGAATGGCCGCGAAGAAGTCGTTTCGCTGGACCGCCTCAAACCAGCCTACGTTGAAACGCCTCCCAAGGAGCTCCCCGCGGATGTCGCTGGCGCACCCGTCGATATGCTTGACACCAAGACAGCCCCATCTCTGCCTCGTCGACGAGTACATTTCGCCGTTCCGTCTAGGCGGGGGGCCCTGTAGCGCCCACCGACGCTGCTAAGCGCGAACGCTAAGGTCAACGCTCTCGGCCGGTGCCTTGGGGCCGGCTGCGACTGACAAGAAAAATAAAGTTGGGCGGCGCGTGCGAGCGGCGCAAGCACGGCACAGCTGCTGAGCTGGTCCTCTTGTTCTGGCGCTCCGCTGCGACCCCTCGGTTCCCGACAACAGTATCGATATTATCGGACCCCTTCCGCTTACACCCACGGGTCACCGCTGGATTGTCACCGCCGTGGACCACCTCACTCGCTACGCTGAGACGGCAGCTCTTCCTTCTGTTGCAGCCTCTCAAGTCGCAGAGTTTGTCCTGCATGCCATAATCTTGTGCCACGGTGCGCTTCGTGTTCTTCTAAGTGACCGTGGCAAGACATTTCTTTCCCATGTTCTTGCTGAAGTCCTGCTGGCCTCAAACACCATCCATAGGACCACCTCAGCGTATCATCCCCAAACCAGTAGTCTTACCGAGCGTTGCCATCGAACTCTGTCCGACATGATTTCCATGTATGTTAAACCCGATCACACCAACTGGGACACTATACTTCCTTTCGTCACATTTGCTTATACAGTTAAACCTGCAAATAACAAAATTGACAAATTCCCAAAAAACTTTGTTATAAAGGGGATTTCGTTATATGCAGGTTCGGCACGAAAATTCGAAAACGAAACGCTTACCGTATTTACTCTATTCTAACGCGCCCTCGATTGTAACGCACACCCGTTTTCTGTTTTCGTTGAAGCACTCATCCTTGGAATGGCACACCAGGTACTGGATGCGTGGACACGTGTCGCTTCGCACAATCGCCAGGGCATCGGAAATGAAGAGCGAGCATCATGATGGCGTCGTATAGTGTTACAGTAGAACCCTGCTGTTACGTTTGCGGGTGCTCAGTTTTCCTGGCTGTTACGTCGTTTTCGGCCGGTCCCGGCACAGCTCCCATAGAACCCAATGCATTGGTAACCCCGCTATTGCATCACAACTGTGGGATCGTTCCCGCATCATACGTTGCGAACTGCCACCCCGCGCCGGCCTGAGCGGCCATTTTGACTTTTTGTGTCGCTTGGCTTGGTGGCTTGACGATGGCATTGGCCGCTCAAAGTGCCGGGGGCGTATTTTTGGTTTCCTGCCAGGTAAAGTATGGCCCTTGAGATCCGTATTTGCTATCTAAAGATGGTGTCTATGACGCGTTGTGGCCCTAAAATTGGTCTTGGCTCATAGATGTTCCGTTTAAAGTCCAAGGGCGATAACGATGTCACCGCGCTCTGTATGCTGTATGTGCGAGTGAAAACGTGTGAGGGGAGCCGACGACCGTGTCGAAATCTTGCACGCACAAGTAAGAAAAGCAGGGAGGAAATGCGCCTTCTTCCGTTGTGCTTGAGGCACCGACAAGGGAGCAAGGGATAGCGGGCAGCATTGTACTGTACTCTGTCATCAACTGCGTACTGCGCGGCGGCGCGCTGTCACGCGGGCCGTATCTTGAAAGCTATCTGTGTTGGGGCAGAGTCTAGGCAGTGTAGGTGCATCGGCGGCTCGTAGCTTTGTGCGTGCTGTGTGTTCTCGGCGCTCAGTTTGCACAGCACGAAGGTCACTTCGCTCACTTCTGCAGCGGCATTTCAACACGCCGCCAGCGTATGACAGCGCACGTCTGCGCTCATCGAGTGTGATGTGTCACAGCGTCTGCCAGCGCGTCGGCAGCATCAGCTGGAAAGGGAGAGTGCCAGCTTGGCGGGCTAGGCCAGCTGCAGTAAGCGGCAGGGGTTTGAATGAAGGGAGGGGTAAGGCCATGTCCGCGGCGGCAAGTTCGCCGGGTCGAGGGATGCAGGCCCGCCTCGCACACGCTCGCACGCACGCACACGTGCGCTCACTTCGCATTCTGTTGCGGCAGAAAAGGTGCTTCCGGTTGCTGCTCACGCAAAAGTGACAAAATTTGTGGGGTCTCACATGTGCTCTTGGGACAAAGGAACGACAACACAGTAGTGCAGACAATCAAAAGGGCATTTATTGCACCTTTCATACACTAATGTACACTAGCCGAATTACAACCAATAGAACATTCACATGGGCGCGCGACAAATCAAGTAAGTCCGACTCACCGCGACCCGATAGCGAGCGAATACGTTAGCCCCATGCTATGACACCATCGCCTAGTCGTTCACGTATACGGTCACGCGAACGGTGGCGCGTTCGAACGATCCGTGTTCGTCCATACCGGTGCCCAGCTCCGAGCCTCGTGAGACGTCTCGCGAAGCGTGGATCGGAGCAAGCGCGGGACGTCCGCGTCGCTCACTGATCCCAACCCAAAGAGGAACCACCTTCTCCCTTTTGGGCCCGCCTGTCACAAGGTCTATCACACAAGGCCTGTCAACATGTCACAAGGTCTATCATCGCGCGTCGCGAACAAGAGTTAGTACATGCAACAGCGGTCGCGCCGAGGAAATGTCCACACGTTATACACAACATGGGAGCCGACATTGTCTCTGGGGTTCACCGCTGGTGTCCGTTGGTTACAGCACCACGTCTGCAGATTCGATGGCACGACTCCAGTCCAGAACTCCGGAAACGGCGATGCAGAAGTCGGCACGAGCAAGCGTCGCACGCGCCGACGCGCCCCTGCCGGCGAGAGCCGCTGTAGCCGTTGGTGACTGCCAGCTCTTTTCCCAGCCACCGAGCATTGCAAGCCGGACATAGGCGGCCACCGAAGTCGCTGCGCCGAACTGGCCACAGGCATGTCCATTGCCAGGGGTGGCTCGTTTGTAGGCCGGGGCAGTAGCGCAAACGATGTGCAGGTGACAGCAAACCAGGGGCGACTCCGCTCACGCTACGTACACTCAATGCACTCGACAAACACTAAAGTAGTGCAAGGGAGAGGAATTCGGCATACGCATCGCCCACGTGGTACGATGTTCAATTCGGTAGCAAAATTTCGGGCGGCATTTCAGATGCTAAGTTCACACTTTCTTATGTCGAACGAGAATTTCAATTCGTGCGAGGCTAACTAAAATGAGGGAAGCAAAGTGCGACACCTCAGCACGACGGTCCACCAGGTTGTGTCCCTCCACGTGCGACAGGCGGCTTCGTAAAGCCTTAGGCCTAATGCGTCGCTACCCTGACAAGAACCGGCAACCAAAAAAAAAAAAACATCACCCAAAATGGGCACAACATGCAGCCGCGAGGAGACGTTAGCTCTGTGAGGTGGTCCTACCCCGCTCGGTGCACACAGCATCCGAGTTGACGGCGCCCACAGTCCCAGACGGTGTCGGAGCGTTGGTGCCAGGCCGCAATACCAGTCAGCCCATGGCCACCCGTCTCACTGAGCCGCGACTTCCGAAGTCAAAGAGATAGAAGAAGCTATTTACATAAGAAATTCGGACCACCCACGAGGCTTTCGTACTCACTCGCTTCAGGCTTGCCAATGCTCCGCGGGCGCTAGGCCTCGCTCTCCCAGGATGCAGACCACGTGGCTCTCATACCGACGAGTGTACAGTACTTCAACAAAACACTCACGAAAAGGCTTAGCATGTTGAAAAGTTCAAACACGCTACAGAAACCGTCGCCTCACTCAAGAAAGCACGCCGCCGACACTAGCGATCAAAATCTATGCTAGGACTACGCTTCGGTTGAAACAAAGGTTGTCGCGGACCGAGCAAAACTGTTAAAATTATGTTCCGATGCCCCAAGAGGTCCACGTTGGGCAGCCAGATGTGGGGTCTCACATGTGCTCTTGGGACAAAGGAACGACAACACAGTAGTGCAGACAATCAAAAGGGCATTTATTGCACCTTTCATACACTAATGTACACTAGCCGAATTACAACCAATAGAACATTCACATGGGCGCGCGACAAATCAAGTAAGTCCGACTCACCGCGACCCGATAGCGAGCGAATACGTTAGCCCCATGCTATGACACCATCGCCTAGTCGTTCACGTGTACGGTCACGCGAACGGTGGCGCATTCGAATGATCCGTGTTCGTCCATACCAGGGCCCCGCTCCGAGCCTCGCGAGACGTCTCGCGAAGCGTGGATCGGCGCACGCGTGGGACGTCCGCGTCGCTCACCGATCCCAACCCAAAGAAGCCCAACCTTCTCCCTTCACCGCCCGCCTAACCCGCGGTGGCGCCTGCAGGTGGCGCCTGCGGTGGCGCCCGCAGGTGGCGTTAGCAGCGCAACACCAGTGCCATCTCTCGTAATACGGTGCAACTGCGCCGCCATAAAGCTACGCGGCGACCGGATTACGGGAGCCACGGGGAAAACAACATCAGGGGACGCGTGAGAGTCACGCATGCCCACAAATTTGGGGCGAAATCTCTAGTTGTTGGCGGGGAAAATTCTTTATTTCGAGGGGGTCTCTCGCTGCCACTTCGTTACGTAGAGGTCTCAAATACATGTGCTTCTATGGAGCAATGGCGGGGAAGAGAAAAACTTTGTTATATCCAGGTATTTGTTATATGGAGGTTCATTATAAGCAGGTTTAACTGTAATACTGCTGTTCAACGCTCAACAAACTGCAGCTCCTTTTTCCTCGTGTACGGCCGTGCACCGTCTTTTGTTTTGGATACCGCCTTTCTCTCTACGCTTTCTGTTTCATCCGAATCTTTACTAGAGGAGTTCGCTGCCCGCGTCGCCCACTGCCGCGAAATTGCGCGCGCCAACACCGCAACCATTCAGGACTAGAGGAAAGTCCGTTGAGATGCGGCCTGTCGTGTCATTTTGTTCCGTCCAGGCAACAAAGTGCTCCAGTGGACACCTGTTCGAGTACCGAGGCTCTGTGAAAAATTTCTTTATAGATATTGCGGCCCATATACCGTGCTTGAAAGAACATCTGCTGTGAACTATCGCGTGGCTCCTGTTAACTCGGTTACTGACCGCCGTTGCCGCAGCACTGAAATCGTTAACGTCTCTCGCCTGAAGCCTTATCTTCGGCGTTCGTATACTTCCTGACCCGCTGTCTTGCCCACCGCTTTCGTGAGGGGGGGAAGTTAATGTGAGCGCTAAAGCTCATCATCGTCTTCATCTGTATATACCCATCCTCATGATTATCATCATCATTTGTCGGGTTGGTGCTCGTTGGCTGTCTTGCGCTGTGTCAAAATACAAGAGCTCTGCCTTCGTCCCGGGCATCGTCTTATAATATATATATGTGACTTATAGTGCTTTTGAAATTTGATGGTAAATGTGGAATGTGGTGACGCAAGAAAGTTTTTCTGTGTGGAATGCTGCACAACCTTGCCTGTAGAACCTATAAGGATTCACCTTGATTATGTAGTACTAGTGTTTATAAGCAACTTTTAAGAGGCCAAATTTTTTCCAGAAATCTGCCAAGTTAGCGCTTTTTGCTGTAAAACTACTGTTGATTTGTTCACTATAATGATATCATTGGACTGGCCTAGAGGCCATTACATTAAAAATTTTCTTGTGATAATGCATTGTAGGTTTCTTTAAACAAAGAAAAGAAAAGAAGACCAAACACATCAACGTGCTAGTTTTGGTCCAAGTAAAAATATGAGACAGCTCAGATTCATCTTATGAGCAGACCTCATCAGTGACGTGCGAAGATCACACGCTTGAGCTAGACTGACGGTCTTAGTAGTGGAGTACAAGTCCGCGTGCCGCCCTCTCAAGGTAAAGAAAAAAATTGGTTTGTGCTTTCAGGACTTGAAATTCTATGGTGTTGGGCTGCTGAGCACGAGGTCGCGGGATCGAATCCCGGCCACGGCGGCCGCATTTAGATGGGGGCGAAATACGAAAACACCCGTGTACTTAGATTTAGGTGCACGTTAAAGAACCCCAGGTGGTCCAAATTTCCGAGGTCCCCCCACTACGGCGTGCCTCATAATCAGATCGTGGTTTTGGCACGTAAAACCCCATAAATTAATTTTTTCAGGACTTGAAATTGCACATTCTGGACGCAAGTGTGCATTTTGGCCAGTGGCCTATCTATAGTTGGACTGCAGCTGGCAAGCCTAAATTCCGATCTCTTGTGCTCACACTGAATGCACAGTTGTATACTAGCAGTGGTGCACTGTGGGTCATCGTCTTTTCTCCGTGTGTGGCGCTGCTTTTACTATGTGCTTAACGAACTGGTTTTTCTTGGTGGAAGTAGCTAGGTGGTCAAAATTTGTAATTATCCACACTGATGTCTTTGATAACCCCCTTATTTTCGGCTTTGCCATTTGAAATTTCATTTTATTAGCTTGAAGAACCCTTGCGGGGCATTACATAAGGGGTGCGTGTACAAAAATAATACAGAAGGTTGTCCACTATGTTAATTTACAGAAAGAACACTTGTTACTTCTTCCATGAAGGCAGATCAGGTGGTGATGGCAGCGACGTGGTGGGAAGGCCAGTCCAGTCTTTAGCTGTGCGATGAAAAATTGATTGCGAGCAGGTGACAGTGCGTGCACTAGGACGAGCAACATTTACTGGGTGGCCTGTGCGCAGCGATATGCGTGAAGGTGGTAAAATGTAAGGTGCGTGGCGAAGCGAACTGGTGTAGAATTTGTGGAATAATAAGCTTGCGATACGGCGACAGTGCATTAGCGTGTTCAAACCAGAATCTACTTTTAATGGTGAAACACTGATATCATATGAGTATGACGGGTGAATGCATCTTACGGCGCGCTTCTGTATGGATTCTAATGCATTGCTGAGGTAAATCTGCTGAGATGCCATATGGGTGATGCGTATTCGAGTTTTGGCCTAACCAGTGTTTTGTATGCTTGTAATTTTACCTGTTAAGGAGCATTGCAGAGGTTGCGTTTCAGAAATCCCAAGGTTTTGTTAGCAGATGATATGATGTTAGTTACATGCGAGCACCAGTTTAAATCATGCGTTATCATAATGCCTAGGTACTTAATTGAGTTTACATTGTCGATTGGGATATCATTAATTGTGTAGGGAACGTCATACTGATTATGGTTGCGGGAAATTGGCATAGATTTACATTTATTACTGTTTAGGACCAGCTGTTGCCAACCAAGCTTGATTAGCCAGCTGCTTAGCTTACAGGCCGATGTGTAAATGAAAGGCTGAAAGAACACATGTACAATGTAGACCACGCAAAACATGGATGGCTTTCTGCCCACTGCAGCACGTGTGAATGCAGCCCTAGATTCAATGAGTGTAGTATCACAAAGCACAGAGGTCGTGTCACATGCGAGATGATCGAGGCGGAAAAAATGTTATGTTTAAAAGAGGGTTGCATAAGTGCCCCTCTGTCGCTCTCACTGACAAGGAGATGAGGTACTGCGAGCTATCACTACATTCAATGTTTTGTGTTTTTTTGCTGCGTTCTGCATATGGCTGTGGTGCTTCTTTGTGACTATATATACAGCGATGCTTTCTGTAAAGAAAAACTGTTGAAAGTCAGTGCTCTTTCGGTCCCCTCTGGTGTCCTTGCGCTGTTTATCAAACTTTAGTGCTTAGCTTAGCTGTGGCAGCTGCATATTCTGATTGCTGTTTTCACTTTGTGCCATTTTGCAGCCCTGTGGAGTGGCTACCTGCCTTTCTTGTATTCGTGCCTGTCATGCTTTGGAGTTGTGCTGTTACTCAGTGAGTAGTCGTTCTCTCTCGTCTGCTGGTGGGACTACACGAGAGGATGTGGCAGCTGCAAAAGTTTAGTGGATAGAACACTAGAGCACAAAATCTAGGTTTGTGCTCTCTGATTGGACAAAACTGCACTGCCAGGGAAATGTTTAGAAGCCGTAAAAGTTTTTTGCCGTATTTTCAAGGAGGTAACACAAGTTCTTCCCAAGAATTATGACTCCGAGAAAGCATGTTGTATTAATTTGTAACTATGTTTTGAACATTATGTGAGATTTGTTTTTTCAAGAGGCAGCAAGATCAGCCTTGAGGCAAGCAAGCTTTGCAGGAAAGTAACTCGGTGGCTGAAGGCAGAGGTGTGCAAATAGAGTGCAATGGGTGGGAAGCGGGCCAATCACGATGCTGAGGATGACACAAGGCTGAACGAGTTCTATCCTTCTTTCTTTAGTGTTTCCATAATAATGACGGAGGTTAGAGAAAAAACGCCGTAGGAGCGGCTTAACTATTTCCCTACCATGGGGAAAATAGGTGATTTTTGTAGGTTACGCCAGATCTTTTTTTTTTTTCTGAGGAACTACAGCACTCAATATTTTATTTAATACATAAATAAAAAGCAGAACGAATGCACTTTTCATGCATAAACGTTTTATGAACGACATATATGTCATAAAAAAGATATAAATTGCCACAATCAAGATTGTGGGATAAAATTGAACAAAGTTTGTAAAGACACACTTCTATCTACTAAGAAAAGAAATGTAACAAAAATTATGAGATATACAAAATGTATTGCTGTTTAATAGACACCATCTCTGAAAAAATTTATATTTTTTATTGAACAGGTATTTCGCTACAAAAATTTAACTGCAAGCACTATAGTTAGGCGTGCCACGCTGCGGCAGCCGATGTTCCGGGCTGGTTTGTGTCGTCGTCGCTCTCAAAGTCAAAGTCTGACGACAAAGCAGCATCCGCAGACTTGCTGCTGCTCGATCCATAGATAAAATCAGCCGCGGAGGCAGCGGAATCACAAGATCTGCGATCTTTTGAAGTGCGTGCGCCCCTCTTGGAGGTGGCCATTTTTGCTTTCTACTTTGACAATTGCAAAACTTCGGAGTGCGTTAAAAAATTATGGCCTGGCAGGAAAACAGCGAACTGCTTAAAAAACAAAAATATAGTTCGCCTTGACATCTGATGTTGCAGTGTGTTCGAGAGTGGCACAGAAGGTCTCGAAAGCGGCGTTTCAAACCAGCGATAGCGGGCGGCCATTTTTGCTTTCCATTTTGATGATTGCGAAACTTTGGAACGCGTTCAAAAATCAACACCTCGTGGGAAAAGAGCAAATTGCGTAGAAAACTAAAATACAGTAAACCCTCATTATAACAAAGCCGCTTTACTTAAATGATTGCTTTATTTGAAATTTCTCTCAGTCTCGACCGAAACGCGTGCATTTTGAACTGGATTGCTCGAAGCATAACCGATAAGCTGCTCCTCATAAAGCGAATTGTCAAGGGACGTGCGCACTCACGGCGGCGCTTAGCACCTTTCACTCCGAGCGAAGCGTTCCGTGCTGGGCGAAGCGAGTGACCCCCTCCATCACCAGCTACGCCATCGTGCCCTCTGTGCACCCTTTTCCTCCATGCTACGCCCACGTGTTATCAGTGGCGAGCGGGTGCACATCTGCCCGGCGGTGCTCAGTGCCTTTTGCGTCTAAGCCCTTTGAATAAACTAAAGGTAGCGACCTTCTTCCTCTTGTGGCATCTCACTTGACTTGCACGTGCCTTTCCTCACCGCTGCCCTCTCAGCTTGTTCTTTTTGATCGGGGTGATGGCGCTGTGCAGCGTGCCGATCATCGTGATCGCTAGATCTATGATCATCGCAATCACCCACCGCGATAAAGAGCAACTGTCATGGTGCCGACGCAAGTCAAAACAAAAGGCGCGGGAGCTCTTGTGCTTGTTTCCCTGAAAACAGCGCGAGTGCAACCACGCCACTCCGTTCCACTAACAGGGAGAGGCGGATAAGCCCCCGGACCTCCTCGCTGGCTCAGTTGACAGGGTAAAAGAATGATGTGGCGCCACCTTTAGTGTTCACGCCGAGCGAGCGAGCGACCCTCTCCGTCGGCGTGCCCTTTCCCTTCATGCTGTGCCTGCACGGTTATCAGCGGCACCATGGCGACGCCGATGCGGTGCTGTGGAAATAGTGCGCCATGGAATATGTTACTCCGCGCCACTTTTCGCATGCTCAGCGTGCCCCAAAGTCACCCGAATCAATTGGCTCCCTCCCGCAGCTCATGTGAAAGAGCCAATCGTGACCGAAAATACGTCGCGTGATACCCGCACATGACTTCCGCGGAGCTGTGCTATTTCAGCTATACTTTTTTAGCTTTTATGGAGTAATCGCATTTATCAAATTACTGCCTAAATCAAATTTTTTCGCCGTCCCGTTCACTTTGTTCAATGAAGGTTTACTGTATAGTTCTCCTTCACGTCCGATAACGCAGTGTGTTCGTGAGTGGCGCGGAAGGTCTCGAAAGCAGAGGTTCAAACCATTGATAGCGCGCTAACGATGCCTAATGGGCGTGGTATGGAAAGGGTTAGAAGACTCGTAACATGGAGTTGACAACAATGCAGCCAGTCTCACTTTTGTTACACACAAACATTCCAATAACTACGGTGTCACAGTATCACATAGAAGAGCTAACTAAATACAGCACTATAAGTAGTAGTAGTAGTCGTAGTAGTAGTAGTAGTAGTATTAGACATTTATTCACCTAAAAAATTACAGGTCGAGCATATCGACCGCCTGGGTGGCAAGTCTACTCTGTTCTTCTTCCCCTTCAGCGCCAAGCTATTCGAGCCAAGTGATGATGGAAAGGGAAAGGGAAGGTGGAGGATAGGAATCCGATTGCTGAGCAGCCGGGCAATATTTTAAAAGGCGATGAGATAGGCCCGCATGTGTAGAGGGGCAATTGGGCCAGCTGGGGTCGGATCAATAGCGATAGAGAAACAGGCGGGAGGGGGTTACCCGTGCATTAATTTGGATGTGCTGCAGAAGGCGAGCCTCCGGCACAGTGAGTGATGGATGTGGGGGAGGGTAGAGGCGCTTGTCGAGACCGAGCTGGAGGTAGACTTCCTTGATGGTGCGGCGCAGGGAGAGTCTTCCACAGTCCTCCAACAGCTTGGGCCAGGGAATCAACGGTGCAGGGTTAGAAGTGTCACGGAGCTGATGGGCCAGCTCATTTCCGTCAATCCCTGAATGCCCAGGGACCCAGCGGAGGAAAACGGTGGAAGGCTGCAGTGCAGAGACCGCTCGTTCGACCACCTATTGGAGTGAATGGGATGGGGTGCGGTTCTGTATGTGGTGGATGGTGGCTTGGGAATCGGAGTATATTGTATACTCTGGGAGAGAGAGAGGGGAGGGAAATGATTGTAGGGCATGGACAATGGCAAGGACCTCGAGAGAGAGTGCATCCGGAGGGTGTAGGAACGGCCCGCTGGTGTGGGTTTCAGGGGCTGGGAGGTGGGGATGGTAGATAGCGTAGCTGCAGGAACCTCGAGGAGCCACGAAAGAGGCATCCGTGTAGGCTACTCCTTGGGTAGTAAAGGGGGGGAAATGGCACTGCACTGCCGCGTGACGACGGCCGGCACGCAAGACGGGGGACATATTGGACACGGGAGGGGGAGGATACGAATGGTGGGGGAGCCGGGGTGGATATAGGAGAGGTAAATGTGGAAACCAGAATGGGAGAGATACCCGCCTGGGCCAGTAATCACTGACCCTGACGGGTAAGGGTAAGCCGGGCAAGCTGGGAGTCACGGTGGAGAGGATGGAAGAGGCCTGTGGCAAAAAGCTTAGTGGTAAAGGTAGTAATAGGGAGGTTGAGAGCTGCCTTGTAGAGGCCTACAAGGGCAGTTTCAAGGGTGTTGAGTGTTCGTGAAGGAACCGTAAGGTGCAGAGCACAGGAACTTGTTGAGGGCGAGCGCATGGATGACGCGGCACGCGCGAGCCTCGTGGAGACCTTAGCGCCGAGTGACCACGCGCCACAGGAGGTGAGTTACTGAGTGGCATTTCGTGACAGCGTGGTGGAGGGCATGCACATTCTTGGCTGCATGCAAAGGGAAGCCAAGAACTTTGCATTGGGGGACGATAGGAATGGGAGAGCCAGAAAGATGGAGAGAGATGAGAAAGTGGGGATCTGGGTCTGGGATCGGGTGACATGAGTGAATGTGATGGCTACCTGACGACAGCGCTGTGGAGATGCGCGACGTCCGGTTGGTGTAAGATTCAAAGGAGATGGGAAGAAGATTAGTATGAAATGCCTGCCAGTCAGTGTGAGTTACTGGGTGCCATCGAGGGATGTGGGAAAGAGACGTGGCAATATGAATGAGAAAGTGGTCACTGAGAAGTGTTTCGGCTGTGACCTGTTAGTGAAAGGAAAACGAGAGAAAGTGAAGTTGGGTGTCGTGAAGTGCTGTGAGACAGTGCCCGCTCGAGTAGGGGAGCCAAGACTATCAAGAAGGGTGAGGTGGCGTTCCTGGGTAAGACAATGGAGAAGGCAGCTGGGTTTGAGGGTCTGGGGGCAGCCACAGAGTGTGTGAGGGGCGTTAAAGTCACCCCCAAGGAGGAGATGCGTGGTGGAAGGAAGAGAATGAAGGAACTTGCCCAGGGCAGTGAATAAACAGCATGTGACAGGGGGATTGTAGAAAGATATAAAGGCGAGTGAGATGCGGGACGAAGGTTGATAATAGATCATACCAACTAAATATTTAAGGACGCTGGAGGGGATGTCAAGTGGCTCGATGAGGACGTCACAGCGTACATAAATGGACGCAAGCGGCGTCCGCATCGTGGCGTGGTAGGCACAGTAACCTGGGACGGTGCGGGCCGTCCGAGTCTCCTGGAGAAGGAGAAAATGGGGCAGGGGGAGGGGCAGGTGAGGAGATACTGATGGAGGGGGGGGTCTTATTATGGCAGAGGTTTTGGCAGTTCCACTGCACAATGTCGAGGTCCTTTCCACGCGCCATCTAAGATAGGGTAGAGGTAGAAGTGTTTGTGGGCGCGCGTCTCTTCTTTGGCTGGGGGGAGAGACTTCTGCAGGGACTGAAGCATAGAGGTGAAGGATTCCAATTGCTTAGATTGCGCTTGGAGGGTGGTGTGAATCTGGATAATCGGAAGTTTCTAGTTGAACCAAGCGAGTGTGGTGTGCGGTGGTAGTGGTTACGACCAAGTCAGCCAGTGGGGCAACCTGGGCTTTGGAGGACCGGGTTATGAGCGTGGAAAGGTGCTCATAAGCTTGGTAAGCTGGGATGTTAGAGAGGAAGTATAGTCGAATACAACTTAAGAAGGCAGGAGAGGCCCCGCCCAGATGGCCGAAGCGCAGCAGCCGATTGCCTCTGCGACTAAAGAAATAGTCCCGCTGACGCGACTAGGCCCAGTTGGAAGCGCGGGCTGCCATGTTCTTCGTCGGCGTCCGGCTCATGACGTCAGTGTAGAGTGCGCGCCCATTGGTGAAGGCTCGTGTGCATCCGCCTTTGAGGGGCAAATGCCGCTGCCTTCTAAAGTTGTACCCGACTATAGTTGTCTGGAGGGTTTGTGTCAATGCATGGATTTGCTGTTGTAAATCATGGGAGATGTGCTGTTGCTCGCGCTGGTGGCGCTCCAGCATTGTGAGCCGGAGATCGAAGGAGCGGCTCTCGTCAATCAGGGATGGTGAGGGTATAGTAGCAGAAGAAAGGGACGCTGGCGCCGAGGAGCCTTTTACTGTAGCAGCGTAGGAGCCCGGTGATGATGGGGCCGGAGGTGCTGGGGATTCATGATGAGCGGAGGAGGAGGCGGAGGAAGGGGTGGCCTGTGTGGCCCGGTGCAGAGCTGTGCGATGGAGAAACGTGGCTTTAGCACACTCGCGTTGCTTAGCAAGGAGGAAGGGGCAGGTGGGACCGAGAGAGGAATGAGTGTTTACTTGGCAATGAATGCACCAGGTTTGGGCACATACGTGAGCGGTAGGATCCGCGGGCAGAGCAGCAGCACAGCGGCGGCACTTGCCCGGAACGCTGTGTTGAGGGTATTGGTGGGCACGGAGGGTATTGGTTGTCTTGGTCCCAGAGCAAGACAACGGGTGCATGTGGAGGGCTTAAGCTTATGAGGGCGGCATCGGAAAGCGACGCGATTAAAATATGTGAAGTGGGGTATGACGGTGCCAGCAAAGGTTATGATCACCGATTCAGTGGTGCCCATCATATGAGCAGCGAGAATATCAGTCGTGAATGATTCAAGGTCATGCATGAGCTGAGCAGGAGTGAAGTGAGTGCCGACGTTATGAATGATGCCGAGGCATGAGATGGGAGGATTGGGGGCATGAGTTTTGATGGAGATTGAGATGCGTGAGAGAGAGGGCGGTGAGAGGGGAATGCGTTTTCAGGAATACAAGACTCAGCTGACTTGGCCTGTAGGGTGATCTCTGCACTAGTTTTGGAGGAGAGATATGCGGCGAAGATGATGGC